>NW_001853697.1:29339-50770 GCF_000209125.1 Entamoeba dispar SAW760
TTTCATTCTTTAGAAAATCAATACCCTTCTCGTTCTTCAAAATATCATTTCATTCCTGACCCACCAACCACAACTGCACAACGTGTTAAAGCAATGACAACAGGTGGTGTTCCAGCCTTTATTGAAATATCAAATATGTTCAATAACCCTGTTATTTTGGAAGATTCATTAATACACCAATTTAAAGAAAATGGATTAAGAACAGTTTTTGAAGGAGATTCATTATGGGTTGATTTATATCCTAATCAATTCAATAATGTTTCAACTGGTCCATCTCTTGACATAGCAGACTTAGATAGTGTTGATAATATATGTGATAAAGCATTACAACAACATCAAAATGCAAGTGATTATGATATAATGATATCTCATTTTCTTGGAATTGATCATACTGGACATTATTATGTTACCAACCATCCATCAATGAAAAAAAAATTAATAGAAATTAATAACATTCTTAATAGATCATTATATTCACTACCTGAAGATACATTAGCATTAGTTTTTGGTGATCATGGATTAACAGAAGAAGGGAACCATGGAGGATCAACACTAGAAGAAATAGATGCAGGGTTATTTGTTTATGATAATAGGAAAAATCGAAAAGGAGGAAGAAAAGAAGTTGAGAAAATAACACAAGTTGATATTGTTCCAACGATTGCAATTGGGATGGGTATTCCTATACCATATAGTAACATTGGAACACCTATTCGAGATATTATATTAGGAAGAGAAGAAGAGATAGAAGATATTCAAAGATATGTGAATGCATTAAACATTACAACTAATCAAATTATTCGATATTTAAAAGAAAAAGAAGGGATAAGAAGAGAAGAATGGATAAAAGAAATAGAAAAAGAAATAAAAAAAATTCAAGAAGAAGAAATAAAATATTTTGAACAGAAAGAGAAATTAATAGAAGTAATGAATGAACATGAACGAATAAGTCATGAAATACATAAAAAATATGTTAAACATAAATCAACATTTAAATTTAATTATATGTTAGCTGGTATTATATTAATGATATTATCATTGTTATGTGGTTTATTCTTTGTTTTTGGATATCCACAGTTCCATTTTACTACATTAAAAATTATTCATGGATTCGTTTTAGGAATGGTTCCAGCTTTATTTTTAAGAAGAATATATGACATAGGTATGAGTAAATTTGATCAGTATGTATTCTTTACAAGTCTTTTAGGAGGTCTTTCTTTTATATCGAATTTTGCAAGTCAGTTTAATACATTTATTCTTTCTGGAACTCGAATCACAACAACTGTTACTTTTGATATTGTTTTTAATCTTGTTCTTTGTTTTATTTATGGGTTTGGACAGTACACAGATTCGTACATTAAAGAAGAAGAGTATACATCATTTTATGTAGCAGAATGGCTTTCAATCGTTATGTTCTTCTTTGCACTATCTCAACGCAAACAAGGTAGTACTAAAATATTATGCCTTCATTTTCTTCTTATCATTTTAAGTTCTTGTATTAAATTATTCTCATTCCATGTAATATCCTTATTAGTATTACCCATTGTCTTATACATATTTACACATTCTATAAATATTTCAATTAGTTCAATATGTGCATTTGTTTATCATTTAATAAGACCATACCCAACTTCATTATTAGGAATTATCTTACCAGACACTATTTATTTGTTAACACTCATTTCATTGATTATATGTTATAAACAACGATTATCAGTTATTCACTATTTATATTCATTGATACCAATGGCAACAGTTATACTACCATACTCTTCATCAACAATACTATTATTATTTATTGGTTTTGTTTATGTTTTTAAAGAGTATGAATTTTCAGAGAGTATTACCACTTTCTTCTTGTTTATTGGTATTCATTTCTTCTTCTTAAGTGGACATGCATTCCAATTTAGTGATATTCAATTTAATGCTGGATTTATTGGAATACCATTCTATTCATTCTTTGGAAATGGCTTTTTGGTTATTTTGAATACTTTCTTCTTCCCTAGTATTGCTGTATTAGCTATTGCAGGAATTATACAGTCAAAAGTTAATGGAACACTTCTTTATACTAGAAGTTCAATATTGGTTATGCTGTTCTTTGGCTATCAACTCCTTTCTATTATGATTTTTACTTATTTTGTGTCTGGACATTTAGAAATATTTAGGTTATTTACACCAAAAGTATGTTTTGATGCAGCAATTACAGTTGTAGTGGACGTAGTTGTTTTTGTTGTTTATTTCATTATAAGGGAATCAAAAAACAATCATTAATTCTGCAAAAACAAAGAATATTAATTTCGTTATTCCTTTAATTTTTTTTTTTTTGTTATTATTTGTAGTTCTTTAGAAATATTTAGTAATACATCAAAATATAACCTATCTTTTGAAACCTATAAGATTTATATCCGTTGTTACAAAGTTTAAGAAAAAGGCAAAAAAGAGATAAATACGAATACTAAATAATAAAGTCTACAGTAAAATCAGCAATAATATTGTTTATAAGATCGAACAAGACTCTTTACATAAGGATAAATACAATCAAGAGATTGACCTCCTGATAATAACTGTTCAACTTGATTAATTAAATCATCAATCTCATATGAATTGATTTCTCTTGGAGAATTTGGACAAACACTAATAACATCAGATTCTTGAGAAAGTTCATAACAACTCTGAAGAATTAATAAAACTATTTGTTTATTAATTGTTTGTCTTTTAATCCTTTTTTCTTCTAGGCTAAATATTTTAACTGGTTTTCTTGAACCAATAGAGCAGTGGTTTTCTTTTTTGCATTGAGTAGTATAATTGTACCTCATAATGTGTTTTGGTTTATCAAATTTCAAGATCTAATATATAAGTTAATAAGTCTTTGATCTGTTTCGTCATCCTCAAAACCATTTTTGACTAGTTTTTTACTTCTCTGAAATTAAATTTTTTTATTAATTTCATTTCATATTTATTCCAATAACTATAACTTTTGTTAGTTTCCTTTTTATAAATTTAGATTTTTTATTTTTTTTTTTGATAACTTCAAGATGAATAGTATAATCTGATTTACCTAAGATCGAGATGAGATTTTGTTTTTTATATAGTAAAATTTACTAAAAAGTAACTCCTCTTATAATTTATCTAAAAAAAAATTAACTATAAAATATAACAAAAAATTAATAAATTAATGATATTTACTTTCATATTTAAGTTTTAATAGTTTTAAGAAATTGTTGTATTAAAATTACTGATAGTTTCTTCATCACCACTCTTTGTATTATCAGGGTATTAATGTGCTGGTTTTGAGACTATACAACCAAAACCATCATCATTACATAAGCGATACATGCCATCCTCCGTTTTATTTGATACCAGCGTTTAATCTCTCTACTTTTTATTAACAGTATATGAACAAATCAAACAACTTATCACAAATCGAATAATTTGTACGTATTTGTGTTTAAGGTTTATTAACTTCTCTTATATTTTGTATTTACAATTATCTGTTTATTACTTTTTCATTTTGTGCATTAATTATATCACAATAATGTGTGCTTTCTTTTGTTTCTCATTTTGTACAAAATCTATTCATTTTGCAAATTTATTGAAAAACAAAAAAGAATAAAAAAAGTTACTTAGAAGAGGAATGCAAGAAGAATTAAAGATAATAGAGAAACTACAACATAAGAAGTAGAATCATCTGTTGGGTTAGAATCAGAATTTGATGAACTACTTTGTGATTGATCTGGTACTTCAATACTTTGAATATAAACGTCATTACCTTGAAGAGTTAATTTATAATTTTCAGAACCACAGCTGTAATACTCTTCAAAGTTGAGAGGAAAACTAAACTTTTGAATATTAGTTTTAGTTGGTTCATTAAATTTAGGTGGGTTTGAGAAACAAATACCAGCAATTTTAAATGAACCAGTTTCTTGTGTTGTTGTTGGTCCATTATCATATCCAAAAGTACTTGGTCTGAAATTATCAAAACTGAAATTTTCATCAGAGTTTTCATAATTTAAGTTAATTGAAATATCATAATAAATTAATCTAGAATAATCTGCACCATTATCTTCATACCACCCTCCAAGGAAAAATGCACCAGTAGCAACTTCATCTTCAGACTTTTCTTTATAAAGAACTGTTACAGGATTTGATAAGAATTTGTCAGTGTTAGTATAGATATTAACTCCATGAGTAACAGCAGAAGGACCTACTTTAAATGAAATTTTAGTGTTATACCCAACAAAATCTTGATCGTCATCTGGTAAAATAGTAATATAACAAGACTTTTCATTGTTAAAATTAAAAATGATTGGCCCTTCTACAGGGTCACAATACATTCTTTGATCTGCTCCTTCGTAATCAAATGCACTCGATGGAATTTCAAAAAGATTACGGTCAGTATCAAATTCGTATTTAACTGCAGAATCTTCTGGTTCTGCTTCACTTGATGTACGTAATCTTTTATGTTGTGCTCCAAGATCAGATTGTTTAAAGTAGTAGACAGTGTGTTGAGCAAAACACCCAACTAAGAGTAATAATCCAAGGACTAACATAATCTTTTGAATATTTGAAGATATAAAGTTTGTTTAAATAATAAAATTCTCCTTTAAATTTCGTATAAAGAATGAAACCAATAATAAATAAAATTATTGAATTTTTAAATTAATAAAATTATAACTCATCGAATTATTTTATTCTTGGAATTATAAAAATGTAAATGGAATCTAAAATAAGATTTCGTTTACAAAAAGTTTTATTATAAATTATAGAAATTTTATTATTAAAATTTAGTTTAGTATTATTAGAGGAAGGTATTATATTTTTAGATTGTTATAGAAAAAAATTATATTTTTAGAAGAAAGTACTATTTAAAAAAAAATTAATTTTTTGTTATTAATATCATAATTTAAAAAATAAAACAAAATTTAAAAATTGTTTTTAATGAAATATTTTTGGTTTTCAGGAGATAAGATTTTATAATAATATGAGGAGTTGAACTAAATAATATCACGGAAAAACTTAAAATTGGAACGGTAATGAACTTTAAAAAATTTATCTTCTCAACTCCAATGAACTGATATTTAAACAAAGAAACTAATATTAATTATCATTAAATAAATATGGGAGACGAAGAAGTTCAAGCACTTGTTGTAGATAATGGATCTGGAATGTGTAAAGCTGGATTTGCTGGTGATGATGCACCAAGAGCTGTATTCCCATCCATTGTTGGTAGACCAAGACATGTTTCAGTTATGGCTGGTATGGGTCAAAAAGATGCATATGTTGGAGATGAAGCACAATCAAAGAGAGGTATTCTTACACTTAAATATCCAATTGAACATGGTATTGTTAATAATTGGGATGATATGGAAAAGATCTGGCATCATACTTTTTATAATGAACTTAGAGTTGCTCCAGAAGAACATCCAGTTCTTTTAACTGAAGCACCAATGAATCCAAAAGCTAATAGAGAAAAAATGACTCAAATTATGTTTGAAACATTCAACACCCCAGCTATGTATGTTGGAATTCAAGCAGTTCTTTCATTATATGCATCAGGTAGAACAACTGGTATTGTTATGGATTCAGGTGATGGAGTTTCACATACTGTTCCAATTTATGAAGGATTCTCACTTCCACATGCTATTCTTAGACTTGATCTTGCAGGACGTGATCTTACTGATTATCTTATGAAAATCTTAACTGAAAGAGGATATGCATTCACTACTACTGCAGAAAGAGAAATTGTTAGAGATATTAAAGAAAAACTTTGCTATGTTGCAGAAGATTTCAATGAAGAAATGCAAAAAGCAGCATCAAGCAGTGAACTTGAAAAGAGCTATGAACTTCCAGATGGACAAGTTATCACAGTTGGAAATGAAAGATTCAGATGCCCAGAAGCACTCTTCCAACCATCATTCCTTGGTATGGAATGTAATGGTATTCATGAAACTACCTACAATTCAATTATGAAATGTGATGTTGATATTAGAAAGGATCTTTATGGAAATATTGTTCTTTCAGGAGGAACATCAATGTATCCAGGTATTAACACCAGACTTGAAAAGGAAATGATTCAATTAGCACCACCAACAATGAAGATTAAGGTTATTGCCCCACCAGAAAGAAAATATTCAGTTTGGATTGGAGGATCAATTCTTGCATCACTTTCTACATTCCAAAATATGTGGATTACCAAAGAAGAATATGATGAATCAGGACCAGCTATTGTCCACAGAAAATGCTTCTAAGTCATTTTTAGTTTAATTCATATTTGATTTTATTTTAATTTTTTAATACTTTTGAAATAGGAATTTATTTAGAATTCTTTTTTGTATCAAATAGAAAGAATTTAATCTAAAATTTAGAAATAAAAACATAAATTATTTATTTGTTGGTTAATAAAACACACTAACACTTCCCTCATTTATCCTTACCTCTGATAAGGAAGTCGCTAGTCCATTTGTTAGTTTATGAAGCTCTCGAGAGCTTTGTCTTAAAATTTGCATAGACTTACTTTTTGGTTGTTTAGATAATAAGTTCCTCTCTTCTTCATGAGGGGTTGGTGTGTCAACATCTTTATTTAACGTTTCAAGTTTTTCATTTTTCTTTTGAGGTTCAGGTGGTAACTTAGATAGTCCTACTCCCATTAATGCAATACTGTAATGAATGAAATAAATGAGATTTTGACTTTAAGTAGTTATTATGAGAAGTAACAGAGGAGTGATTTTGAGCAAAAGATACTTTTAGTAGAAAGAATTGGAAGAGATTCGTATAATGCGTTATTATAGAAATAGAATGAATCAATAAAAATAATAAAATAATAATAACTAAATAGAAGAATATCATAATTCTCCCTTCATACAAAAATCATAGATTGAAGTTAACAAATGGATAAGAAGTAAATTAGTTTAATTAAATAATTTATTATTTGTAGACAATTGGAAAGGAACAAATTTAACACCATCACCAAGATAAAATTTGTTTTGGAATTCTATCCAATGAAGTCTTAATGTATGAAGGAATGCAGAAAGAGATTCCATTCCAATAAGAATACCAAGAGTAATTAATGCAAATACAGCAAAGCCAATAAAGGTTAAGAAGAAATTGTTAAGTTCAAGAAGAGTATAAAATACATATTCTAAGAAAACAGAACCTAATTGTGCATGAGCTAATGACAATGCCCATAAACGAAGATAAGAAGCAGTATTAGAGATACATCCAAGAATAAATTCAACAGCATGAATAGTATTAAAAATAATAATTTCTAATAAATTATTACCATTTTCATCATCTGGATCATCTCTTATTCTAATCCATTCTTTTTCATTAAATGTATAATTTGGATTCTTTTTCTTAATTAATTTAAGAATTCTTGGAAATTTTGATTCATCTGACAATAAACTATCTTTTTTATTAGATTTATTTTCATTTCCTAATAAACTCATTCCATCTCCATTTTCAAATTGTTCTTGTAACTCTTCAATAGTATTATTATTTGTTAAAATATATCCATCATTTTCACTTGGAAGATAAGGAATGTCATTATTTTCTTGTCTCATATCTTCAGTAATAAAATCATTATTTTCTTGATTAAATGCTTGGTAATAATTATCTTGACCTTGTCCATTTTCATTTCTTTTTTGATCTTTCTTTTTTAATATATATATAAGAATTGGTTTTGGAATCATCATTGCAATAACTGATAATATTGTGAATATAAATAATATTGGTTCAATAAAACTTTGTCCCCAAAACATATGATTTGATTCTGTTACTATTCCAAAATTTTGGAACATTTCTAAAAAGACATTTGTAATCATTGGTGCATCTTTAATAAAACACATCCACTTAATAATAATAAAAACAAAGGTATCCAAATGTACAACTCATAAATATTATTTCTGGAAGAAATTGAAATACTACATCTATTAAATTCTTATAATGAATATGATTTATCAATGAAATCCAAATTCCTATTGTCATGTGCCCTACTCCAATAAGAATTGACATTTTCATTTTTAATGAATTGTAAAAATATAATTCGTTATTAGATGATTTCCATATTGGGTCAACACCAAATGGATAAACATAATTTGGGTTACTTCGTTCATAAAATAATCCATTTTCTTTATTCCATGACGTTCCAAATAAATCAATAGCAATTCCAAAAAATTCATTATATAAAGCACCACAATAAATAGAAAATAATCCCATTAATAAAATCATCCATCGTGCTCCAAACAACATATCAAATATTTCATTTCTTTTTGTAAGTTCAATTTTCTTTTGGAATATAATCATTACAAGAGCAAATAAAAATACAATAGTACCATGTCCTATATCCCCAAACATTACTCCAAATAAAAATGGAAATGTAATAATATACAGAAATCCTGGATTAACTTCTCCATATTTTGGAATACTATAAGAGTCACAAAGATCTTGTGAACACTGACTAAACGATGTAGTTGGAATGTATGTTGGTGGAATAGCATTTGGATGTGGTTGAATAACTCCAAATAATGGTTTAATTGGTCCTTCTATTTCTTCCAATGCCCTATTAATTTCATTAAATTGATCTGTTGGAAACCATCCTTCTCCACATAAATGAGAATGTCCTTCATCAACATAAAACATATTAAGAGTAAAATAAACTTGACGTTCTCTTTCAATAACTTCATTCCAAATATTAATATCACTAGCAATTAAACGAAGGCATTGTCTTTTAGCTTCTAATGCTCCATTTAATACATCTGTCAGTTCATTTAATTCTTGTCCTTTTTCGTTAATATAATTTATACGTTCAATAACATCGATTGGCATTGAATCAAAAATTCTAGCTGAAGACGTTGAACATATTTGATTTAATTTATTTAATACTTCATCTCCTTGTACAAACACAACAAATCCAGTTCTTCTATTATCAATTGGAGCTGATCTTGTAACTACAAACCCACGAGACACTCTCCAAATAACCATTCTTAATGATTCCCATTTAGATGTATCTATAATCCCAACCAGATACTTTAATGATTGTGCTGTCATTTGATCAATATCTTGGCCAATTAATTCAGTAATATGTTCAGCTAATGAAATAGCTTCATGAATTCCACTAACCGCACGTTCAGCTGAAACAACATCAGAACTTAATTGTTTAAGATCATTATCAAATGTTCTTATTTTTAATACTAGTTGTTCAGAACTTAATTCAGATTGTTGAGCATCAGCTGTTGCAATTGGTAATAAGTCTACAGCCAAACTATTTCTTTTAAATACCTTATTAAAACCATCTCTACTTTCTTCAAACGAAATAGTTTCTTCAAATAGTCTGATAATTCGTTCTATTTCTTCACATCTTTTAATTTCATTAATAAATCTTCTATCAAAACTTGCTAGATTATCATTAAGATCTATAAATTGAATTATTCCTAATTTTCCAATTCTTTCTACAGTTTCAATAGCAATATTTGATGGAACAATAAGTTGTCCTAATGACATATCTTTCCCTCGAAACATTTCTCCCATATTTTATTCAATGAATTTTTCTATTTACTTTCTAGTTCTTTTTTTAAGTTCATTAACAATTCATTTTCTATCGTCTTCTAAGACGTTTTGTTTCTTCTTTTAATTCCTCATTTTTTTAAGTTTTATATAACGTTACTTGAAATTAAATGATTAATTCTTTGAATTAATGATAAAAGAGAATGATAATAAAAAATAACGTTAAATAAGGATATTAAAAAAAATTATTAATTATGAGAACAAGTTTTGCGAGAATCATCGAGAAACTCATACCCATAATAAAATTCTTTCCCAAACATAATTTGTTCACGGGCTGTTTGTTGAAACGTTTCTGATACAAAGGAAATCATATCTTCACCAATATTTTGAATAGCAACAGAATCAAGCATTATATCTAACTGGTCATTCCAAAGTTGAGTAAATTTAATTAGTTGAACTGTTTCAACGCTCTCTTTTGATCTTTTTGTTTTAATTTGAAATCCATCTCTTATCAATAACTCCGTTAATTGATTACAAGTAAGGGCAATACGATTTCTTTGAGTATATTTCATGAGCTGGTTGTGTGTATACCTTCCATCATTTTCTTTTTCAGATTCGAGTAATTTACATTTACATTCCAAATCCATTTTAAAATTAATAAAGGTACTTCCTCGTTGAAGTGAGACAACAGTAAGAAAAGGCAATGATTTCTTCGCCATTTTTGGTTTTTTTAAAACAATATTGTATCCCATTGATATAAGTAATCTCAACAATGTCCCTTGAATTTGTGACTCAAATGATTTAGACTTTCGTTTTGATAAGAAAAATGGTTTTCTCCCTTTATTGAGTAATGGTGGTTCATCAGAGTCTTCTGGTGGTGGTTTGACTTTATCACTATTTGAATCTTCCATATGTTTTCTGACTTAGACAAAACTAATCTGAATTTTTGTAGATTTCTTTTTTCATTTTATTTCTTCCTCAACTCATTTTTTTAAATATTATATAAACTATTAAATAAAATTAATAAATAAATTCATTTTGAAAACATTCTTGAGTTTTTCATACCTTCAAAAATTTAACCAAACTCAACAAAATAAGAATATTGGAAAGAACTTGAAACAAAATAAAAAGATTAGTTAAAACGTATCCTGTTTTTTGCAAACCAAAAATTTAAGAAGTGTGTCATTCTTTTTGTCATAGAAAAATGAAGGAAAGAAAAAATAAAAATGAAAATTATATTTCTAATAAAAAAAAATAGAAACAGAAGGAAGTATTTTTTTTTTGAAAGAAAGAAAAAAATTGAACTGTATTCAATTACAAAATGAATACATTAACAGAACAAATAGACCCCTTAGATAAAGAAGCAAAACAATACAAAAAATATTCATTCAAAGAAAAGAAAAAACTAAAAACTATTGCTGGAGGTGCGTCTGATATTGGTGTACGTCAAGCAAATGAAGATACATTCCGAATTATTCCTAATGCTCAACAATTAGTACCAATGAAAAAAAATAAAAAAATGGGGTGTGAGTATTATGGATTATTTGATGGACATAATGGATTAGAAGCATCAAAATTTTGTGCTGAACTTATGCACGAAGAAATATTAGAAGATCCTGATTTTGTTAATGGATATTATGAAAATTGTATGGTAAATGCATATTATAGAATGGATTGGTTATTATGTAATTATCATATTAAAGATAATAGTGGATGTACATCAGTTACTGCACTAATACAAGGAAGGTATTTAGTTGTAGCAAACGTAGGTGATAGTGAGTGTCTTGTTATTAAATGTCGTTATTCAAATGAAGTTGAAGTATTAACATATAAACATACAGCAAAAGATGAATCAGAAAAACAGCGTATGAAGTCAAAAGGAGGAATAGTTTTTAATGGTAGGGTATATGGTTCTATGGTTGTTTCTCGATCATTAGGAGATAAAACTTATAAAGTTTGTATTTAATTTAGTAACAAATATATAATTTAGTCATTTAATTGATTTAATGAAATACTTAAGCCTTAGGGTAAAGGAGTTGTTATTCCTGAACCTTATATTAATATTTATGAATTAACAAGTGACGACAAAATTATTGTATTGGCATGTGATGGCGTATTTGAAAAAATGTCATATGATGATGTTATGGATTATGTATGTACACAAAAACAACAAGGAAAAAATCCTCAAGAAGTTGCAAGAAATTTAATTCAAGAAGCAATAGCAAGAGGGTCTAGAGATAATGTTACAGCTGTTATAATATTTCTGAATTGGTGTTAGTTTGTATCTAATTAACTTTTCCCTAAAAAAAGAGTTCTTGGAATAAATTACAATCAACCAAATGAACTTCATTTTTTGTTCTTCTTTTATTCTTTTGAGAATGAACTTATTGTTCTATATTTATAACCCCTTAAAATAGGTTTTTTAAATTAAGATTTTTTTAAAATTTTTCAGTTTTATTTTTTTATGGCAGTTTTGTACTTTTTTCTTAGAAATTTTAATTTTTGTTTTATCAAATTTTTTTTGTTTAAACAAAAAAAAATAAAAGAGCTAAAAATATTTAAGAAAAAAAAGGAACTAATAAAACCATTAAAGGAGAAAGAAATGAGCGGATCAGAAGAATATGATTTCCTTTATAAAATAGTATTAGTTGGAGAAAGTGGAGTTGGAAAATCCAACTTACTTTTAAGATTTACAAGAAATGAATTTGATCCTGATAAACGATCAACTATCGGTGTAGAATTTGCTACACGATCTATTAATTATTGTGATAAAAATATTAGAGCTCAAATTTGGGATACTGCTGGACAAGAAAGATATCGTGCTATTACCAATGCTTATTACAGAGGTGCTTTAGGTGCTTTGGTCGTTTATGATATTACTAAAAAGACATCATTTGAATCAGTTGAGAAATGGCTTGCTGAGCTTCATGAAAATGCAGATAAAAAAGTAGTTCAAATGGTTATTGGTAATAAATGTGATTTAAATCAGACAAGAGAAGTACAAACTAGTGAAGGTGAAGAATTAGCTAAAAAAAATAATGCATTCTTTTTTGAAACATCAGCTTTAGATGGAAGTAATGTTGAAGAAGCTTTTATGACATTACTAAAAAAGATTTATGATGATTCTAGTAAATCTGTTGATGGAGAGCAAAGTAGTAATAATGAAATTAAACCAGCAACTGAGCCTATTGATCTTGGAAGTCAAAACAATAAACCAGAAGAAAAGAAGTGTTGCTGAAATAAAAAGAAGAACAGGAAATAGGGGAATTATTTCCGTTGTTTTAATTTTATTTTCAACGTTCTTTATTTAATTTAAGTTTTTAATAATAAATGAATAATTTACTATTAATTAATAGAATTTATAAATAGAAGAACAAGTATTATTTTTTATTGTTATTATAATAATTAAAAAAATAATTAAATTGAAAGAATAAACACTAACAAAAAATTTAATTATTGATTTAAATGAGTGTTGATATAAATCATTTTTTATTCATCTTCTTCTTTTTGATTAAATATTTTTTTTGGTTGGTCTGGTGATAATTCCATTTGCATTATTTCTTCTATATCTTTCATAAATTTATTTGCTTCTTCATCACTAAATTGTGATGGATTTGGTACAACTGAATAAAATTCAACAAGACTTGTTGGTGGATAGTTTGCAATAACTATTTTTTCTTGGGGAGTAAAGTCAAATTGTTTAAGATATTCAGCAAGTCTTAATAATCTACGTTTATGATATAATGGTCGTGCTGTTTGTGTTTCATGTTCTCGATATATAAAATACTCAAAACTTGTTAAGTCAATATTTTTTTTAACTTTGTGATTTAGTAATGACATTAATTCAGCATTACTTAAAAGTCTATCTTCTACTTGTTGGTTTTGCATATAATATAATAAACTAGGTTTAATATTTCAGTTTTTATTCTTTTGATAATTCTTCTTTGATTTTTTTTCTTTTTTTTTTTATTGTATTATCTTTTGCTTTTTGAACTTTTATTTTTCTGATATTATTTTTATTGTAATCTTCTTATTTCTCAATACTTCTTATATTATCTTTTTTTTTTGAGATAATCAACCTTTACTTTATTGCATGAAATTTTTCATCGTTTTGTCGCTGTTATTTAAAAAATGTCTTGTTGTGTTCATTTCTACTCTTTAGGTTTTTTTTTTCAATACACTTCAAAATTTATTATTTTCTTGTTTTGTTAGTATTTCAATGAAACAAATTCTAAGCCATGAAAAGGTAAATTGAATAGAACTAAAAAATGAAAAAAGAGGAAGATAAAATAATAAGAAAGAATAATATTTTATAAACTATATTAACTGACAAAAAAAAGAAAATTTCAATAGAATAACTAGAAAATAAACTACTTTTTATAGTTCAATTTATGGAAAAGGATTCTACTAAACATCGAAAGAAAAATAATAACATTCCTTCTCCACGAGAACTTAAAACTAAAGGAAAGAAAATTGATACTTCTTTATCTTCTACACAACCAAACACACCAAAAGGAACATCAGCATTTTATTCTTCATATTCTGAAGACAAATACGATTCACCAAGAATTAATGAAAGTTCATTAAATCCAAAAACATTTAAAGGAATTCCAAATATAGTAGATAATTCAATTAAGTATTTAAGAAATACATTAATACTAAGTACTCTTTATCAACGTTCTATTGATCAATGGGATAATGAAGAAATATATTCATTAAATTTTGTTCAAAACATACCAGCTTTAAAACAATTATTATCAACATCAATTAATCCAAAAATAATTTTACAATTTAATTATCAAGATTTTATTAATAATAAACTTAGTATTTTTGAATCACAACGTGTAACTCATTATATTTCACAATTACGAATGATACCAAATATATTTAGTTTGTTAGTTTTTTATTTAAATTTTATTTTCATTTTAATTCTATTCATTTGAATCATTTAATTATTTTTATTTAAGTAATAATAATTTAGAACATTTAACTTCTTTAACATATTTTGATAATACTGATATTAAATGTGTTTTTAATTTATTACAACGATATAGAAATGGAAGTTCAATTAATCTTTATCAAGAAGCTAATCCATTTCTTGTAATTGTATTATTAAAATATTTTTTCTTATCATTACCTCAATCATTCTTTTGTGATAAATTAATTATTGAATTGTTAAGTATTATAAATTCTTCTTCTATTGATAGTGAAATAAGTTCAACATCAAATAGAGGTATTCAGTGTTATTCTTGTTCTTCAGAACAGACAAAAAGTTCAGAAGAAACAACAAATTCATATGATACCATTGGATCAAATACATTATCAACAAAAAAAGTATATAAAGAAAAAGAAATTAAAACAGTTTTAAAACAATATCTTGATATTGAAGAGCAATTAATTTTTCAAGAAATTATTGAATTAATTCTTGACATAAAAGAGGTGTATGGAAGTGAAGAAGGAAGTTATTGTACAAGATTTTTCTTAGAATGTTTTTCACCAGAATATTCATTTGAAGAACCAATTTATTCATTAATTCCATCATTATATACAAAACATAAATACGAATCATTATTTTTATTTGATTCAGAAGATTCATATATTGGTGAAATAACAAAGTGTATCTTTGATAATGTTAGATGTCCATTATCTGTTCTTAATGAACCATTAACAAATCAAGAAGTTACAATTCCAGGAAAATTAGCAATAACAAATTATAGAATTATTTTTATTCCATCAGTAAATCTTGATGTTCAAAGAAAAGCAATACTTGGAAGATTTTCTCAATGTCCATTAAATAATATTATTGAAAAAAAATGGATTGAAATGGAAGGACATTCAATAGAATATGCAATGAGAATTATAACAACGAATTATAGTATTCTTACATTTTTTTCATTTGACAATATATTTAAAATTATTGACAAAATTATAGATGAAATTATTAATGAAGGAATACATTGTATTTTTGTTAATAGTAATTTAAAATATACAGTTAATAATAATATTGATTGGAAAAATAGAATAAAACGATATCATTGGGAAATTTTTAAAATAAATGAAAGTAATGATAAATTACCATTTAATGCACCATTAATAGAAACAAATATTAAATGTTTAGAAACAAATAGGGAAATTTATATTTGTTATCATATTATTAATACAGGAGCAAATTTATATAGATTAACTATTCCTTCTATTAAAAATTTAAAAAATGAGATAATAGTTGACATGAAAAATGAAGAAAAAACTAAGTGTGTTGAAGTTAATATTAGTGATTTAGAAACATTTGAAAAAACATTTAATGATATATTAAATAATTTATCAAGTAATAAAGATTCTTTAAATTATAGGACATTTATTGAAAAAATTGGTAAAGTAAATACTTTTGTAACACACTTTTTATCAATATGTGAAGAAATTATTTCTTTATTAAATAGAAGTAAAAGTGTATTATTAATTCCAAAAAATTTAAAAGAAAATGAAGTTGGAATATTTTCAGGATTTATTGAAATTATATTAGACCCTTATTTTAGAACTTTTAATGGATTTATAGAAATGATCCATTGTGAATTTTCTTCATTACATTTTGATTTTGAAATACAAAGAAATAGTTTTTGTTTCTTTATTGTTTGTTTATTCTTATTATATAAAACTTATCCAACACAATTTGAATTTAATGAGTCATTACTTCATTTTATTTTTTATCATTATAACTCAAGAGTCTTTAAAGATTTTAATCAAAATGATATATCTTCATTACAAGGTTATATTCAATCCCATTTAAATGATTTTAAAAATGAATTTTACGAAAATACATTAGAAGTTATTCCTCTTCAATTTATAAAAGTTCATTTTTGTAATGAAATCTTTTGTCAAGTTCAAACATACAATCCACAAACAGTTGCTAAATTACTTCAAAACTGTCGTACTGGAGATTTAAATTTACAAGAAATGAATCTGTTTTTCTTTCCAATTCATCCCTCATTTCCAATATTAAATGGAATAACAAAATTAGATTTATCAAATAATAAAATAAATGATTTTCCAACTGAAATTGGTAAATTAACAGGACTTATTGAATTAAATCTTAGTCAAAATAAATTAATTATATTAAATGATATTGTTTCTAAATTAACATTATTAACACTATTAAACGTTGCAAATAATAATCTTACTTCTATTCCAAAATCTATTACAACGTTAAGTATTATTAATTTAGATATTAGTAATAATGATTTACAAAGACTATCTTCTGTTAATTTCCCAAGTTCTATTCAGAAATTATCATTAAGATCAAATTTCTTTTCTTCTTCTATTTCAAATTTACAATTAACTTATCTTGATATAAGTGAAACACATGGATTAGAACAAGGGGATTTTGCTTTGTCATTACCAAAATCATTAGTTGAATTAGTTTTAAATAAATGTTTTATTGAACATGTACCACTTTCAATATCTAAATTAACTAATTTAGAACGTCTTGATTTATCTATGAATGAAATTAGTAATCTTCATCCTTCTTTCTTTACAATGACTCAACTAAAACAATTAAATCTTAAAAAAAATCCTATTCCACAATTATCATTTATGTTTAGTAGATTAGTTTGTTTAACTAATTTACTCATTGACGATATCGTTTCTATTCCAACAGTAATGAAAAATATGTTTCCTGAAAGAGTAATTAAAGAAAAAGTAATAAAAAAAGTAAATGATGACGAGTTTCAAGTATTTTTAACTGGTGATATATCTAAAAGTGAAATTTTATCTCTTTTAGCAAAAAAAAGTGGAAAAGAAGTTGATGGTAGATCATTTCTTTTAGAAAAAAATATTCTTGTTAGTGATATTCCTTGTGAAGTTATTGAAGAAAATCCATTTTTAATATTAAAAAATTCAGTTTTTGTTATTTGTAAACGAGTTACAAAAGCAAAAACAAATGCTGTTCCATTCTCTAGATTATTAAGCTTCTTTTCTTTTATTAGATTAAAACAACCAATAATTTGTGTTAGTGTTAGGGTAAATGAAGAAACATTATTAAAACAAGATGATTCAATTCAAGAAAATTTAAAAATAACTTATCCAGAACTTAAAGTATCATTCACTTATTTTGATATTAATGGAAAAGACAAACAAATAAAAGATTTCTTAAAGATTATTAAAAGTGCTACTGAACAATGTAAAATAAATATCTCTCCATTAACAAATAAAGTTATTGATGAGCTTAAATATATTGATACAATTCCAGGTATATTAGAAATAGATTATCTTAAAATGCTTATGGAATCATTATATATTAATAATGATCAATATAAATTAATTATTGAAACATTACAATCATTACATCAAATTTTCTTATACCCAGAAACATATTCAAATAAATTATCAAATTATACAATTCATACTTTGAATAATAGACCACACAAAAATCATTATATTTTATTATCTTATCAATTACCTGAAATTATTTATCAAATTTTATCAAAAAATGAAACATCTACTGGAATTCAACTTCCTGATTTCTTTTTAAATCCAGAAATACCTCATTTAACATTAGAACAACAAGAATATATCTTAATTTTATTAGAATACTTTCAAATTATTTTTGTATTAAGGAAATCTTTCTTTGAACGTATTGGCTTAGCTGATGAATTTGAACAACTTAATAGATGTGTTAATAATCCTAATTTAACTAATAAATACAGTTCTCAATCAATGTCTAAAAGTACTACTGAGAGTGGTTTAAATCAATCTACTAGATTACTATTTAATAATTCTACAAATTCAATGACTACTATCCCTCTTAAAAAGTCTTCTTCCTTTAAAAAACACGGAAGAACACCAAGACTTCAATTACCAATAGAGTCACTTAGTCCAACATCAGGTTCTCCATTTAGTAGATCTCCAAGAGGTTCAAGGATAGAAGTTATAGATAAAAAACAATCATTACCAAAAGTAATGATTTTAAATTATTATGGATTATCACCAAATATGGAAGATGGATTATGGGAAGAATGTAAAAAAGATGAAGTTGAAATTGGAAGATGTTATAGGTATAATTGTCTTCCAATTCAATTTTGTATGATGTTATATTCATTATTATCAGTTAAATATTCAGTTATTAGAGGATGGAGAGGAGGAGTATTATGTAATATTGCTGTAGAAGAATCACATTATCAATTATTAGTAGAGTGGGATCTTGATAAATTAAGAATATCATTTAGATTAAAAATAATTGTTAGTGATGTTAATTCATTCCTTAGAACTAAAGACATTTGGCAAGAAATTAAAATATTACTTAATATAACAATGAAATATTTTCCTCAAATTTTATCAACTTGTGATGTTTTGTGTCCTCACTGTCTTACAAAATTGGTAAGTGTTGATAGTTGTTATTGTATTTCTATGGATGAAATTGATGAGACATTACAATGTGGATTATTTGCAGATATATTTGGAGATCATTGTATAGCCTTTGCTTTAAATTGTTGGGATGTTTTAGTTCATAAATTAGAAATGAAGAAAGAACCAATAAAAAAAGAAGATATTGAAACATTATCAACAATTACACATGGAAGTTCGTCACAAATTAATTTATGTAAAGTAAAAGGATTTAATGAAAATGTTGTAGTAAAAGAAATGGAAATTGATTTGACAGGAATGTTAATGAATGGTGATGATTATGTATCATATTATATTGATCGAGTAGAAGATTTTCTTAGAGAATGCGAATTTCTTACATTCCCTGAAAGTCCATATATAGCTAAAATTTATGGATATTGTTTAAATCCATTAAGTATTGTAATGGAATATTTTAATGGAGGTTCATTGTTCCAATATATTTCAAAAAATCATAATATTCCGTGGAAAGAAAGACTTCAAATAGCTATTTCTATTGCCAAAGGAATGACAGTATTTACTAGTCAAAAATGTCCAGTAGTTCACCGTGATTTAAAATCACCAAATGTTATATTAAAAACTAATAAAGAAGGTAAAATAACTCAAGTTGCTATCACTGACTTTGGACAAAGTATTCCAACATTCGCAGAAAATTTTAAATCATGTCATTGTGTAGAATGTTTATATTGGTTAGCACCAGAAGTAATTGAAACATCAACGTTTGAGTTGGAAAGTGATGTATATTCATATGGAATGATTTTATGGGAATTATCTACTCTATCAGCTCCATTTCCTCAATTTAATTTTATGGAAGAAGTTCGTTCATTTATTATGAGTGGAAACCTTTTAGAAATACCACCATCTCCATATCCAGAATTTGATAGTATTATTGCTGATTGTTGGAAAGTAGCTAAAGCACGACCTTCGTTTGCTGCGTTGGTAGTTAAATTAACAAAAATTTACAAACAAATGTAATAAAAAAATTAATTCAACGTCATTTCTTATTTTAAAACATAATTAAGTAAGTTATTTTAATTAAAAAAAAAGATAAATTATTTAATAAAAAGAATAACTTGATTAACAAAAAGAATAATATGTTGAAAGTCTCCAACTTAAACAATTAGTACCAAATACTTTAACTGATGATGGAATAGACATTGTTTCAATATAATCACTATTTGAAAAACATCCTTTTCCAATTTTAGTTACTGAAGATGGAATACAAATTGAAGAAAGACTTGGTAATCCAGCAAAACAATATTTTTCTAATGAAGTAACAGAAGGTGGAATTATATTTCCATTTTTTAAACGGTCATATTTAGTGAATTTAATAAAAGGAGTTTTTATTCCAGCTGATTCAAATAAAGGTTTTGTAAATAATGGGATTGAAAATTTAATCGTTTTATCAAATGGGTGATAGTCAAATTTTTGTAATGACAAACAATTAAAAAAACAATTATTTCTTATTCGAGTTACTGAAGAAGGAATGTGAATTGAAGTTAATGAAGTACAGTCTTGGAATAATCGTTCATTTAAAGTATTAATACAATCAGGTATAACTAAAGATTTTAGTGACAAACATTTCTCAAAACAACTACTTCCAATAAATGAAACTGATGATGGAATTATTATTGTTTTTAAAGAACTACAACCATAAAAACAAAAAGCCCCTATTGAACCAAGAGTAGTTGATAATTGAATTGAAGTAAGAAAATTACATAAATAACAACATGAAATTGGAAGAGAATGAATTGAACTTGGAATAATTAAAGAATGAAGAGAATTTTTACACAAACAACGTGGACTAAGAACTTTAATAGATTCTGGTATATTAAGTGTTTTTAATGAATAATTACCATAAGCATAATAACCTAGATAATTTGCTTGAATTGGAATTGTATCACCAAAATCATCTCTATCATATATAGAATATTCAACTCTTAAAAACTTTCTTTGAATTCTATTTGTTTTATTTTCTTGAATAATTTTTACATATGTTGAATATTCTATTTTACAATCATAAACAATATTTTGTATTCCTTTAAGTATTGGTTCATCATTTGAATAAATAATTTGTGTTTGAAGATTTGGAAAATATTTTTTCATTTTTAATGTTATTGGTATTGGATTATAATGATATTTCTCTAATGTTAATTTAAATTTAGAATTTACTAAAGTAATATTAAAATAATCATGAATATTTTGAAAGTATTTTCCAACAATTAATATTGAATATCCATCAAGTTGTTTCATTTTAATTTCAAATTTTTTTTAGTTTTTTATTTTTTATTAAATAATTTATTTTTATTATAAATTAATTTCTTTAAAAAATTAAATTTTAAAAATGTCTAAAATGAAGAAATTTAATGTAATGTTTCTTCATCTTCATAATGAATGGTAACAACTGGCTTAATCAGATTTGAAGGTTTTTTATGCATTGTTATTAAAGCTTCTTCTAATTTGTCAAAACCTTCAAATCTATGAGTAATTAATTTTGAAACATCAATCCTTTTAAATTCTAATAATTTTGGATAATTTTT
>NW_001853697.1:50870-54822 GCF_000209125.1 Entamoeba dispar SAW760
AGCTAATTCTACTCCATAAAATCCTGTAGTTACCATATCTGATAACATAACTGCATCTTCATTTGATACCCCTGGTGGAACTATTGCTAAATTAGCATCAGCCTCATTAACATTAAAATACTCAGCAAAAACTCCATCCTTTATATTACCATATTTACACCCACTTAACATCCCATTAGAGTGTTGTGAAAATCCATCTTGAGCAGCAGAAGATCCCCAATCTGGTGTTACTGCAGGTACAATAACTTTATCTCCAACTTTAAGTGTTTTAACTAATGACCCAACTTTGACTATCTGCCCAACTGCTTCATGTCCAAGTGTTATATTCTTTCTTTGTCCTAATACTCCATCCCAAACAGTATGACAATCAGATGTACATGGAGTTAGTACTAATGGTCTACAAATAACATCTAATGGTCCACATTCTGGAATTGGTTTTTCTAACCAACCGATCTTATTGTTATCAAGAACGCATAAGCATTTCATTGTCTTCTCCTCACTCATCTGAGAATTTGAATTTATTTCAATTTTTCAGTATTTGCATTTATAGAAAAATTCTTTCTTATAATATTTTCTATTAAATTCGGTTTTTAAAAAAAGAATTACTTATTGTTTTTTTTTTTTAAAATAAATTGTTTTACATTCGTTATTATTTTCTTTTCCTGTTCTACAAAATATCATAATTCTCTCTTTGTTTCAAAGGAGAGTTGTTTACCAACAAGTTTTCAGTACAACTTTTTTCTACTTTTTTTATCTACTTCTTTATAAAAAAAGGTAATATGATAAATCAAAATAATAAAAAGATATTTAAATTAAAATTAGATTTATTTATTATTTATTAAAATATAAAAATATAAAATTAATATTAAAATATGAGTAATATAAACAGATAAATAAACATCTATTTATTAGATATTTTAAATGAGTTTAATATTCTTTACTATTTTTTATATTACATATAGATTCGGATAATCTCTAATTTATTATGATTTAATTGTTTATCCATATTTTTTTTATAAAAATTATGACGTTTATTTATTCTGAATGATAAGAGATGATATATATAATACTACAATTTATCTAAATAATAATAAATTAAATTATAACCATAAATTAAATAATCAAATTGAATAAAAGTTTAATATAAAATAAACATCCTTGGAAATAGTTAATTTAACGTTATCAACAAACTGATTAATACATAATAATCCATATGACTATATAATTAATGAAGTTTAATTACAATTAAACCAATCTTATAAACAATGTAACAATAAATTGTATTAAAGTGTCAATGTTTTAATCATCAATGATTAATATTAATTCAAAATATCTTTATTCTAATTTATATAAGTGAAATCATTTTTTTTACTAAAGCAATGTTTATTGAATAAAATTAAATAGTAATAATTTTATTCTAAAATTTAATTGTTAAAATATCTATAAGATATTATATTTTAAATGGATTTTACAGAGAAATCCATAAAAAAACTCGATATAAAATGATATCCTCTTTTTATTAATTACCACATCATTTGGTTTCTTTAAAGTTCCTGGATGTGAAGAGAATCCTGACGGAGAGTTTAGTGAAAGTGATTTTGATTTTGTACCTGAATTATCGACTGTTTCATTTATTATAGGATTAGTTATTATGATTGGTACTATTTTATCTGTAATACCTCAATATGTTAAATTGATTAGAACAAGAAACAGTAGTGGATTATCGCCGTTCTATCTTCTTATTCAGTTTATAAATCAAGTTACTACAGTAGCAAATGCATGTATAACAAATGCAACATATATTCATTCATGTGTTTATATTGGATTTAGCCAATGTTTTCCAGTGTTAGTTTCGTGGACACAGATAATATTATTGGCTATGGTATATCTTCCACAAATTTTTTTCTATTTATTATTTTATCCAAACAAGAAAGAGTTTGCATTATTTAAATTACCTTTAATATGTACTCCTATTATAATAATTATTTCTATTCTTTGTTTAGGAACAGTTCCACTTCTTGAACTTACTGATGGAGAATGTGGGAATATAACAGGAGGTTTTGCATTTGTATATGGGATTATTGCTGCTGTTTGTGTTATTATTCAATGGTCACCTCAAATATATATGACATTTAGAAGAAAAGTTTGTAAATTTTTAAGTTCTAACACGTATAATTCTCATTAAAACTAGGCTGCTGGAGCTTTAAGTATGCTTATGTTATCAATTGCAGGACCAGGAATGACTATATTGACATTATATATGATATTTATCACTAAACAACCATTTTCAACATGGTTAAGTAATGCAGCAAGTGCAGTTCAGCAACTCATATTATTATCATTGTTAGTGTATTATGAATTAATACTTCCAAGATTTAAACATAAAGATCAAGAAAAAACACCATTAGTTGAGAATGAACAACAACCAATAAATGATTATAAAAATAATCAAAGTCCAAATGATTTAATTGAATGATCAAAGAATCAATTTTATAAATAATGTTTTAATAAATAAAAAAAAATATTATTATTCAGCAATAACTGGAACAAAATTAATACTTGGTAATAAAGAATGTTCATAAAAATATTGTGATATTTGATCAATAATACTTGTTGATGGTTGATTTAATTGAAAACCTATATTAAATAAATTACCATTAATAATAATACCATCTGATTGAATATAATCAAATATTCCTACTAATGCATCATGATAAATTTTACCATTAGTTAATGCTTGTTTATTTAAATCAATTAATTTATAAGAACCATTAACATTTAATGTAATTATTTGAATTTTATGTTGAGAAGGTACTTCTTCATTAACAATATTTTTCTTTGATCTTCCTTCTATTATAGAAACTAATGGATTATTTTGAATAATTTGAATAATAGAATTAACTGTTTCATTTAAAATAAATTGTCGAATTATTCTTCTTTTGTTAAGACGATTTAAACCAATGTTTAATTGTTTTGCTTTTTCAAAGATACAATCTCTATTAAATACACACACTCCATTTTGGTCATATAATTGATATAATTGAATTGTTGTTAGTGTTTTAGTTTTATATTTTTTTGGTTTTTCAAGTAATAAAGTATATCCCATTGTTGAAAGAATAGCAAAATAAAGAGATTGAATCCCAATATTTTTATCAACACTTTTATATTTCATTTTCTTTAATAATTCTTTGTCTTTCTTTTCTCTAATATCTTGTATTTGAATTAGTTGTTTATCATTTCTTTTATTTTCTATTTCATTATTAACAATACCAATATTATTAGTATTCATTGTAGATTTTTTAAAGTATTATCAATCAATGAAAATTATATTTTTAAGTTCATTTTAGATAGGTTTAAGATGTTGTCAAAGTCTGGATGATGTTTTTTATTTCTTTTATTAAAATTTTATTTATTATAATTATTTATTAAATAATTTATTATTTTTGATATAGATAAATAATAATCGTAAAATTCAATAGATTTGTAGAAGATAATAAAATTTGAAAATAGTGTGTAGGTATTAAAAGAGAACGAGAACTTATAATGAATTAATCAATATTTACGCAAAGGGTTAGTACTTTATTTAGTTATTAAAATTAGATAAAAAATACCCTATGCAAGACAAATGTGTAGATCCTAATAAAGGAAGATTTTATCCCTTTCTTTTTATCTGTCTACAAACAAATAATATAAATAACACAGTTAATCTAATTGTTTTTTTTTTAATACTTGGTCATCAAGACTTTGGAGTTGGTGTTTTCTAAATTCTTCAAAATCATCATTTTCATTATCATCAAAATTAAGGAGAATTGATGCAGTAGTATCAACAAGTGTTGATTTTTCTTTATTGTGATTTATTTTTATTTGTTTTTGACTTAAAAATTTTAATACTGGAGTTTTTAATTGATCAGTATCATTATTGTCATCATCTGAAATTGTAACATGCTTATTC
>NW_001853696.1:0-1045 GCF_000209125.1 Entamoeba dispar SAW760
ATACCAAGTATTAGGTATGTTATTTATATTTTGCATAAGATGTTCTAAATATTGTCTAGTTTTAGTATATTTCATTGTGTTTAAATAACCAAGAGTATCAGTCTTATCATTTTGTGTTAATTGTGATGAAGTACCATTTGTTTGATTTTGACTAGGTGATTGTGGAATTATTGTAGTTGATGAAGTATCTTTAGTTGTTTCTTCTTCCATAGTGTTTGATTGATTTTGATGTTGAATAGTTTCAACTGACATGGTATTTATTAAATAAATATTTTTAGTTTAGATGATTATTAAGTTCATCTTAAAACATCATATTAATGAGTAATCAAAGATATTTAACAATCACAAGAGAAAATACATCTCCAAATATAACAACAGGGAAATGGAAAGTGAATTTACCATGGGAATTTATTACTTCTGAAAATTATCCTAAAACAATAGAAGTATTGAATTTTGTTTATTTTAATTTGAATGGTCAATTAGATATTGGTGTTAGTTGTCATGGTTCATTTAATTATGATTCACCTGAAAATGATCAAATGATATGTTTTTCAACATATGGAAATATGACACCAAAACATTTTAATATTAATAAAAATATAACTTCAATAGAAATATGGTTTAAAGATTATAAAGGAAATATTATTATGCCACTTGGAATTTGGGATGAATATTTTATCTTAGAACTTAATTTACATTATTAAATGGAAGCAATTGGTTCAAAATATTTAAATAAAAATAATATTTTAACAACAAGATATTTTAACAATAATACAATTTATCTTGATACAATTAAATCATCAGATGGAATGACAACAATTAATGTTAAAGATATTCTATCAAATAATGAAATTGATGAAATAAAAGAGAAAATGAAAGAAACAAATATATATATTGATGATGTTAGAGATGATGTATCACAATTAATAACATTAAATACAACAAATATGAATGAAATTAATAATTTAACATCTCAATTAATATCTTTATCTTCTCTTGTTAATGAAACATTATATTCACCACTTTATTTTAAGAAGAAACAATA
>NW_001853695.1:0-2252 GCF_000209125.1 Entamoeba dispar SAW760
AAAAAAGGGGAATCAAAGAAACAACGTAAAAAGAAAGAAGAAGAAGAAAAGAAAAAGAGAAAAGAAGAGGAAGAAAGAAAAAGAAAAGAAGAAGAAGAAAGAATTAAAAAGGAAGAAGAAGAAAAAGCAAGAAAAGAAGAAGAAGAGCGTATTAAAAAAGAAGAAGAAGAGAGAAAGAGAAAAGAAGAAGAAGAAAGAATTAAAAAAGAAGAAGAAGAGAGAAAGAGAAAAGAGGAGGAAGAGAGAAATAAAGAAGAAGAAGAAAGAAAAAGAAAAGAAGAAGAAGAAAAAGTAAGAAAAGAAGAAGAAGAAAGAAAGAAAAAAGAAGAAGAAATGAAAAATATATTTACAAGGACATTAAAAGAATCTAAGAATGAAGGAGGGAAAAGATATAATTTAAGTGAAATGGAAAGTTATAGGAAATGTGGAATAAAATTACCAGAAGATGTTAGGAATCGATTTAATCTTATTTATCATGAAACAGTAGAAAGAATAGAAAATTCAAAAAGTAGAAATGAACCTAAACCAATTACATTATTTTCAAGTATGTTAGATGAGAATCAAAAGAAAGTATCAAAAATGTTAGTAATATTAAATCAATTATCACAAGAAACGAATTTAGAAGAAGCAGCGAAATCATTAATATATTATTTAAGAAGTGAAGAAGATATTAAAATATTTATTACACAATTTGTTAAAAGATGTGTTAATGAAAATAAATTTTGTAAATTATATGTTCGATTTATTCAAACACTTCGACAACAAAATGGATTAACACAAAATGTAGCACAAGGAGCAACAATATTAAGTGGAGCATTATTAGAGAAAGCATATGACTATTTTCATAAATTACCAGAACCAAAAATAATTCAAGAAGGAATGAGTCAACAAGAAATCGAAAAATTAAAAGAAGAAGAATCTATTGAACAAGTTGAATATCGAGGAACAGTTAATTTAATTGCAAATTTATTTGAATTAGGATTAGTTAATGAACGATTACCATTAACATGTTTACAAGAACTATCAAAAGATGTAAATGATATGAAAATTGATGCATACATTACACTATGCTCTAAAATAGGAGAAAAAATGATGAACACTGACAACACAAGTCCAATTTATGGAGAAATCATTGAAGTCTTTAACAAAGCAAAAGAATTAGAAAAAAATAATAATCTAAGTAAACGAATTCGACTCTTATTAATGAATATTATTCAAATGATGGAATCAGGTTGGACTGTTTCTCCATTTGGATCAATGCCACCAACTCCTCTACCACAAACTCCAGCACTACAAACTCCAGGATTAGTAGCATCTACTACACCCATTGTTTCTTCGCATACTCCTGTTACATCTACATATACACCAACACATTCTAAACAGTCTTCAAGTAAATATCGACCAAACAGAACATCGGAACAAATGTCACGACCAAAAGAACAAATATCACGACCAAAAGCAACAAAAATTTTTCCAATGAAATAGGAGTGAGATAATTAAATTTTATTTAGTTTTACCATTTCTTAAATCTTTAAAGTATTACTTTCAATTTGACTTAAAACAACTTATTCTCATTTTATTTATTGTTATTTTATATAACGATTCGAAGGTAGTACGTCAGAGACACAACACAGAACCCTAAAATATTTCCGTCCTTCGATTCCCCCAGTTATGGACTGGTTATGACGTAGCGTTTGGTTAGAAAAACATCTTACCTAGTGCTGCAAGAATGGCAGTGTTTATTATTTACAATGATGGGATATCATTGATAATAAATGAATGGGTATTTATAAAGATGTTATTATTACTTGTTAGGATATACAAGTATAATTGATAATATAAGAAAGATTATCAAAGGAAAAGGGTCAAGTGGTTGATACTAAAAAGAATATTAACCCAAAGCAATACAATAGTAATTATATATTCTCCTTAAAATAATAAAATAAAGAAGAAGAAATTTAAACCCATCAAAATTAAACAATGAATATTTAAATAATGAATGTTTAAAATACTCTATTCCACACCAAAAACGAGAAAATGAAATTCTCACAGTTCAACAACTAAAATCAAATAATAAACTAATAGTTGATGAGCAAACACTTTTAAAGCAAAGGGATTATTTAATCTCCGCTGAGCAAGGAACAATGGAAGATATTTCTATTAATACTTAATTATCTATTTTTTGTTTATTGTTATTTTATATAACCGCAAATAAATTGTCTTAACTGGTTCTTTTATTACTCCTTTTTTTA
>NW_001853695.1:2352-3991 GCF_000209125.1 Entamoeba dispar SAW760
ATTTAGAAATTCTTTTATCTTTCTTTAAAATAATAAACTTTTTTTTTTAAATCTAAAAATATGTGAAAAAAAAAAGAATGAGGAATAATTTTATGAAATTAATATAATAACAACAAAATTAATAAAACAAGATGAACAAATGGTTCATAAGAATACTGTGAAGAAGATTCAATAAGTTGTAGAATATTACAGTACATTTTTTATTTACATTATTTTTATTTACTTTTTTCTTTTTAGTTCTAAAACACTAAAAAAGGGAATGAAGTAAAACATTTAAAGAAATTCCAACAAAAAATGTGAACGATAAAAGGAATTATTGAAAAGGGTAAGAATTAAGGAGGTTATTTAAAGGGAAAACTGATAAAGCAAAATCATATGAACATGTTGTGTTTTGTATTCTTTATTGCAGTTGCTTTAGCAAAGGATTCATTAGTTATTGGTTTAGATAAAGACAAAAATGGAGATCCAGTTAACTATATAAAAGTTGAATTTGGAAAGTGTTATTACTTTGGTTCAGATAGTGGTGCAATGAAATTCTCTAAGGATGGTGATAATATTAAAATGACTGCTTATGCTGAAGAAGGTTGTAAAGGAACTAATGTTGAAACACAAATAACTGTTGATCAACTTACACAAACATTATGTGCACTTGATACTAAAAGTACTTGTTATGGATCAATTAGAAAAGCTCCAACACATGTTGCATTTATATCTCTTGTTCAAGATGATGAAACTTGTTCTCACCGTGATGATACTGTTAGAGTATATGTTACTGACAGCTGCTATAAGTGTTTGGGAGATTATTGTAAAGCAGAAGAAGAAAATGGAAAAATGTATCTTAACACTTATGCAAATGATCAATGTACTGGTGACAAAAAGCTACATGAAGAACAATTCGAATGTGATACCTGCAAAGAGGGAGTTATGTACCAATGTGGAGCTATTTCAACAATGGTTCTTTCTGTTGTTGCCATTCTTGCATTCCTTCTCTAAGCAATAACTCGGTTTTATTCTAAATTAATTTTATTTTTCATATTAATAAATAAGATAGATTTTGTTGAATAAAATTCATGAATATCTTTATATTTATCATAATTAATCTTTTATATAATATAGTATGAATAATAATTCTTTCCTTTTTCTATTAAAAATATAAATATTTTTGCTATTTTTATAGTTATTTTATGAAAATAAAATAATATTAAAATCTTAATTTTAGTATTATTATTTTTACGTTTACAAAAATTTGTTAATTTTTATTTTATTTTGTGTTTATATTATAATACTTACTCTTCTTTATTTTTTTTATTCTTATTGTTAAAAATTCAAAAAATTAAAACAAAAAAAATGATGAAAAAATTGTGTTTTAGTTATGCAGAACAAGGAAACTTACTTTCTTCCAAATCCCTCAAATGAGACAATTCTTTCACATGGATCTTCGACAATAGAAGTGACGACCTTCTTTCTTTTAAACAATTCGATAGGTCCATTTTCCATAATAAATTTAACATCAACGTCTTCGTCTTGTTTTAATTGTTCTGAAAGTTTTTTGATTTCATCATTATAATGTTTATGTTTTTCCCATTACTTTTTTAATGTTTGTTGCTACAGCAATTCTAATTTCACTAACTTTATCTTT
>NW_001853695.1:4091-32492 GCF_000209125.1 Entamoeba dispar SAW760
AGTCTTTACCAATGAATTGAATAAACTTACCAAAATTAACAATAACTTGGAATCTAACATATCTAGAATTATCTTCAATAAACTGAATAATATATTCTAATACTTTTGATTTATTATTAATAAATATATTAAGAATTTGATTTAATACAACAACACATGTTTTTCTAACTGAATAAACTGAGTCTTTTGATAACTCATCAAATATTGAAAGTACTTCTGGAATATCTTCTTCTTCAATATTTGATAATATTGCTGGGAATGTAGTAACAGCTCCTTTTCTCATGACAAATTGAATACTTTGTGACATTTTCTTTAATCTATTAAAAATAAATTTTTTTACATTTTCTTTTGATGATTTAGCTGCAAAATAAATAAGTAAATCAAGTCCTATTGAACTTATAAATCCATCTACATTTCCTATTAATGAGTCTACTTGGTCTAAATACTCTTCAATTTCTTTATCTTCATTTAAATATTCTCCTAATTTCTTCATTACATCTTTTGCTGCTAATGCTATTTCTTCTGTTTCATCTTTTACTAATTCTTTCATTAATCCATATAATTCATTATATAAACTAATATTTTCTGAATGACACTTTTCAATAAAGAAAATCAGTTGTTGAATACCAATAACTTTAATACTAACTGTTTCTTCTTTTTCTATCTCTTTAACTAACTTACTTAAAAATTCTTTGCATTGGGTTGGACTAAACAAAAATCGTGCTGCTTCTCCTGTTTTCCTAATGGATGGAAGTCGTTTATTTGCATCTTCTAAATTACAAAAAGAGTCAAAGTCATTGATAAATTTCTCTCCATTAATCAGTTCAATATCTTCACTAGCAATAGGCTTTGGAATAGATCTAAACTCCATCTTCTGTAAGAATGAAAAATTTTAAGTTCCAACGTTTTGATTAAAAAATTTTAATTAGATCTTGTTTTATATAACAAAAAGATCAATCATCATCAACATCTATTACATCTCCAATAGATTGTGGTACATTTGTTCCAAACCAATCAATGTCTTCACTGTTGTAGTCTTCTACAAATTCTCCTTCATCTTCATCTTCTAAATTTAATTCATATCGAAGAATAGCAACAATACCTCCAAGTCTCATAACTTCACATCCAGCCTCTGTTTTTGAACTGAGCATTCTAACCAGAATATTTTTTTGACGTGACTCTTCGATTAAACAACTAATCTTTAATCTTCTTTCAATAGTACATATTTTAGTTAATTCATCAGCAACAAATAACTCTTTTAAAGCATTCATCTCATTAGCTTTAGTTACATCTTCATACCCAATAGCAACAAGATGTTCTGACTTTAACATAGTTTCATTAAATTTATTAACACAATTCATATCTTTATAACTCTTACAGTCATCAAGAATATTTGAAAGATTTGGATCACTAAGAACATCTCTTACAACAAATAATATTCCATTTGTTGCTGATGCAGGAACAATACGTTCAATTCCACTTTGAATTTGTGGGTTTTTCATTCTTTTAGCAGTATTCATTAATGATTTAATTAAAGCATTTCTTTCAGTAAAATTACCAGCAACAACCAGGGCAATAATATCATCAAAATTAACATTTTTAACAATCATATCATAAATTTGATTATAAAATTTTTCTGTCTGATTGTCATGTTTAAAACTAATGTTTTTCCTTTTAGGAATATTTACTTCAATACTCTCTTTCTCTTTTACACTTGTGTTTGAAACAAACCATAATTTAGCTATTCCTCCATCTAATCCTAATATAACTAAATGACTTTTAAATGTTTCATTTGCTGCTTCGTGCATACGAACAAAATCCATTGCATCCCAATGAGCTTTATATAAACTAATTGTATCTCCAATAGCAACATGTAAAGTATGATATCTTCCTGTTTGTACTTTAGGATTATTACAATGAAGTATTAATCCAGAAATAGCAATGGTTGTACCGTATTCTATTCTTTCTACTTTTATTCTAATTACCGCTTTAACTTTGTTTGTAACAGTTGACCCTGTTTTAGCAGTTTGAGTAACTTTTCTTGTAGTTTGTCCAGTGACTTCACATCCAAGTTCTAACAATTGATAAAAAATAAATAGGTCATCTTCATCTTCGATTTCAAACTTAGAAACATTGTCACTGTTTACTTCATATACTATCTTCATTTCTTTTTTTTTAGTTTTTTTCTTTTTAATTTAATAATTATAAAAACAAAAAAGTTTATAATAACATTTTTTTATTTGTCTTTTATCAACTAATTCATCTAAAACTATACTACTTTTATATAAGACAATTACTAGCCTTTGTTCTTTTTCTTTATACCTCTTACACTATAAAAAGCTCTTATAAGTGTTAGAATAAAAATAATTATTTTCCTTTCTTATTATTAATTCCTTAACTAAAAATAAAATAAAAAAAAGGAATTTAAGAAATAATAAGAATATGAATGAATTAAAATAAGTAAAAAAGAATTAATTTAAAGTAAAGAATTTTAAAAGTTTTCTTTCATTTAAATGAGTGGGTGATGGAGTAATAATGATTTCATCAAGTTTTCTTTTAAAAATCATTTCAGGAGAAGTTTCGTTATAAAAAGAATAATATTTATCTAATTTTTGGTATTTTAAAGTGTTATTAAATTTATGAGAAGTGATTGTATTTAACATTTCTTTAAATTCTTCATCAGTTGAACATAATTTTCTTATAACAAATAATTGTTCTTTAATTTTATAATGAGGGTCTTTTAATCTTTCAGCTTGAACTTTAATTTGATTTAATATTGTACTTGCTTCACTTATTGATAATTCAAATATTCCAAGTGCATCGAATTGAACAATAATTTCAAATGGATACATTTGAAAAAATTTAACATTTACTTCACAATAGTCTTCTTCTTTTTCTAAAGCAAGTTCTTTATAAACTTTATTCATACAACCATTAAAGAAGATTGTTTCAAAGATCATTCTTTCTTCATTAAGATTAGCAATTGTTTCATTAAATTTCTTTCTAATAGCACGTAAAATTTCTTCTAATTTATTAAAATAAGAATCAACAAATGGTTTATAATCTAATTTCTTTTTAGAAAACATTTCAATAATATTACACATTTTTGATTTCCATTGATCTTTTGATAAAAGAATTCCATTTGTTGCAGATTTCATAAATGGTAATAAAGTGGAATATTTTGATGATTCAAATCTTTCATGAGGAAATGGTAATCTATAAATTCCTTCATTATTTACAGTACGACATAATAAATTACGATAAATTGAATTTTCATTTACAAGAACAAAATTACCTAATTGAAAAATAATATTTTTTATAATTTGTTCAGTTGTTGGATTATTAAAATTAATATAACAAAATGGATTAATTCCTCCTTTAGGATAAAATCCATGAGATAAAAATGTATAATTAATTATAGGATCATTAATATAATTAAAGAAAATTTCATTTAATCCAATTAATTTTAAATCTAATGTATGTGTATCTATACTAACTATTTTTCTTCCTCCATTCATTCTTTTTTCTCCAATTGAAGAAATAGTATTAAGTTGATTTGTTTTTGTATTAATAAATATGTATTGTAAATTAGTAGTATTTAATACTATTACTTGTTGGTTACTAATAATAAAAAATAATTCAAATCCATAAAAAACATTTATATATTTATCTTCTTCACTCCAATCTTCATAAATACATTCAAATTCTTTTGAATTTAGTTTTGTAATTAAGATAATACAATAATTCTTACTTAAACAAATAATAAATAAATTATCTAAAATACATTTATTCATTATAACTGCTCCTCCACCTAATTTTTCATTCCCAAGTTGATTTGATTGTTGATTTATTGTAATTGGAAATGAATATTTATCTAATCCACTACAACTAATTTGTTCTAATGCACTATTAGAACATTTAACATGAAGTGCAATTTTATATTGTTGATATAATACCATAAACTTTTCATAATATTGACTATTTTTAATATTAATTTTCTCTATTTTATCACTTTCTACCATCCCATTTGGTATTCTTGAAATTTCACTTAATGTAAATAAATAAATATATCCATTATATCCACAAATAAAACAATATGTTCCACGATATCTTGATGAAATTGTTAAAATTTCATTTTTCCTAATATTTCTTTGATTAACTTTAACTAATTTAACCCAACTACTTGATAATAAATAAAAATTATTTTTTGATTCTTCTTCAATTGATTGAACTGTAAAATATTCTTCAATAGGTTGTGTTGATATTTGTATTTCAACTGCTTCATATGAAGCTTTATTTCCTGTACAAAATAATGTATATCTAGAAGAATTAGAATTAATCATTTTAAGAACATATAAAATACAATCTTTATCTTTATTCCATGCAACTGAAATAATTTTAAAATTTGATGGTAAAATAGAATAATATCTTTCTCCTTCAAATTTCCCTTTAAGTGGTTGAAAATAAAATTTAATTTGATACTCATTCTTTTTTATTCCTTTTTTTTTACTTGCATAAAACATTGTTATATCACTTTGTTTACTTGTTCCAAAGAAATGAATAATATAATTAGTATTTTTTTCTTTTGTAAATTTATTAAATACTTCTTTTATACTTCCTTGTTCATCTATTTCTCCATATAATTTAAATAATGATTCTTCTTCTTTTGCCATTTTATCTTTTCTTCTTATTTAAGTTCTTTTTCTATGATTTTTCCTTTTGTTTTTTTTTTTACTAATAACTTTCAATTTAATATACCTGAGATTGTAGACAAATAGAAAATGATTAACATTAATCTATTATATCTATATTATTATTATGTTTATATCATTTATTTCTATTAAAAATAAGAAGAGTAATAAATATAAATATCTTTTATTATTAAACATTAGATTATCACATTATTTATCTTATATACTTATATGTTTGTATATTTTTATTGAATAATTATGAATATTGACATTATGATAATATTATATTATCTAAACCATTACTTTTCTCTAAAAATTATTTTAGTAAAAAAAGGCATATGATTAGTTTTTTTTTTTTTTTATGTTTATTAGATAAGAAGAAAAAAGAGAAAAAAAAATTATAAAAAAAAAAAAGGAATTATAAAAATAGAATTAAAATTTAGAAACGAAAAATTAAAAACCTAAAAAGAAAAAAAGAGAAAAAAAAAAGAAAAATAGTAAAATTAAAAGTAAAAAAATTAAAAAGAAGATAATAAAACATAAAAGTACAAAGAAGAGAATTGTTATTCGAGTTCTTATTTAAAGATCAATGACAACGAAAATGAACACAGCACAAATTGATTTTGATCAACAACATATTGAACCACAAGAAATTGATTTAGAAGGTGATATGAGAGAAATTCAAACTACTGCACCACCTCCACCTCAACAAGAACATCAAATAAACCAAATGAATAATTCAGGAATTCCAAGTGCTAATTTAAATCATCAAATAGTCCAACAAATAAATGGAGAACTTCCACCAGAAATTGGTCATTTAGATGGAGAAATTCAAATAGGACAAGAAATGACACCAGAATTATACCAAATACGTATGCAAATGTTAGCTACAGGAATTGAAATGCAACCTATTTTACCAGGTTGTCCAGAAATAGATGAACAAGCACAATATATTACTCAAATCCAAACAATAGAATTTAAACCAAAACAAGCTAATAAAAAAGAAATGGTAAAAGATAAAGATGGAGTATTATATTATTGTTATACATATACAGTTAAAAATAAAGATGGTCAAGATCATATGCAAAGAGTATATATGAAAAAACAAACAAATAAAATTAAACCACCTAAAATTTGTGAAGAAAAAATTGATGATGGAAGAGTTGTTGTTATTGAAAAAGAAAGAAAACTTACTAAACAACATGAATTATTACTTACTTTTATTCAAACACATGAAGAACCAATAAAATTATATAATAAATTTGTTGTTTCAAGAGTATTACAAGATTTTAAAAGAGAATATCCTGAAATTAAAATTTCTTATGGTTTAGTTAAAAAAGTATTAGAACAACAAGGACTTCTTCCTCCTAAAAAAACATATTACAAACTTGAATAAAATGATTTTTAGAATTAATATTCTTTTCTTGTTTTTTATTCTTTTTCTTTTGAGATTATGTATGTTTAATATAATAAAATATAAACAAACATATAAATTAATTTTGACGGTAAATCCAAGATAAGTAATTATTATAATAATTAAATAAAGAAGAATATAAATTCATTTCTTTTGAATGATCTTGTTCTGTTAGAGAGATTTGATTAAGAAGATCTTGTCTTGTTATTTTTGCTGATTGAAGTTTTGATAACAAAGAATCATAGAAGGTGTCAGAATCTTGTGATGCTAAATTAGATGGAGTTTCTGTACAAAATCCACACATTAAAGAACGACGAAGTGCAACATACTGGTGAAGCAGATCCAAATCTATTTGATCTGATGGTTCCATAAGAAATGAATATAAAGAGTTCCTAAAATTTTTATAACTTTGGTTAAAATTAGAAGAGAATAGTATTAAGTTGAAGAAAGTGATTCTATTTCTGTAATGTTCATAACTGGAATAACAGAACTACTTTGTCATATTTTGAAAATCATTTAAGAAATCTATTTATTTATTGAAGAATCAAAGTAGAAAATAAAATATTGTACTGAGTCATTTTTTTTTTTTATTCTAATTAGAATTTGATAATTTAAAGAAGTAGAAAAGTGGTGAAATTTTCTTTTTAAAGAGTATTTCTTTTCCTTGAAAATAAAAGAATAATTGTTATGTAGTGGATATGTTGTAAATAAAAAGAAATTAATTAAGATTATTTATATTTAGAAGAAATTCTTATTTCTTTTGATATTCTTTCTCTTAGAAAAAAAAATACGTAAAATATTTATATATACTTAATTCAATTAATTGATATGTTAGTAATCTTCTTTTATTTCTGGTAAATAAGAAGAATGAGGTTCTAACTCATTTTTTATATCAAGATCTATAACTTGAACAATGTTTCTTTGGTTTTCTTCTTTGATTATATCAATCAATTCTTTAACTAATGTTGTTATAATTTGTTTCTGTTCTTGTATTTGGTTATTTAATAATATTACCTTTTTTTCTTCTTCATTAAAATTGTTAAATATTACCTTATCAACAATAAGATATGTTCTATTATCAATTTCTTTGATTATTCCTTGATCAATTGGTATTTTAATCCACATATTTGTTTCTTTTGTACCAAATACCTTCTTCTGAATTATTTTATCAATTATTTGAACAATTTCATTACTATCTTTGTTGTCTTTTATTACCCATTTCCAAATATTATTTTTGTTGATATTATAATCATTCATTTCTCTCCCTTCTTTCTCAAGATTTCTTTTCAATTATAAAATCTTCTTTCGTTTCTGGATTTTATTACTTTCCTTTTAGTGAGAATTTACATAAAAATAACTGACTAAATAGAAAACAATACAATTATACCTTAACTTCAAGCTTTTCAAAGACTGCCAATTGTCTTTTTTCTGCTAATGATTTTCCTATTCTTTCTGCTAGTTGAATCCATTCTTTAACTTCCTCATTCCATTGAAGATTCATTATAGTATCTTTTTGTTTATTCTTACCAACATGTGCAATGATAATCTCTTTTCCTTTTTCAAATTGTAATCCAGTATTTCTCTTTACTCCAGTAAATCCCTCCTTTGAAACAATTTTTGATAACACATCAAATATTTTAAGAATATTAGTGTCTGTCTTTAAAACAGCAGAACATCTTCTTTCATTTTCACTAATCTCAAAATTTGTGTCAAAAGCAAATTGATTAAATTCAACATAATTAAGTTGTTTGAGTTGTTTCGGTATTTTTTGTTCTGTTTCTTTCAATAACCCATATTTCTCTAACGATTCTCCAAATACTCTAATAATTGGGGATACGATGACATTATCATCAGTTTCATGAAATACAATAATAAGAACATCACTTTCTTTTGTTTTTCCAAAAGTAAGTCGTGCATAAAAATAATTTGAAGGGAGTATAGCAATAATTGATCCATGTGTTTTACAAATTGTGTAATTCTCAAAATCAAATGTTTCATAAAATAATTGATGAATAAATTCTTTATTAATAGGTTGATTAAGTTCACATATCCAAGATGTTTTAGAAATAAACTTAGTATGTTGTTCTAAAGGAGTATTTTTTTTGAAAAACCAACTGAACATTAATTTATTTTGAATATAATTAATAGTTCTTCTTTTCCTTTTTTCTTTAATTCTTTTCTGTTAAATAACTTAGAAAAGTATCTTGAAAATAATAATATCAAGATGGAATGGTGTATTGAGAAAACAAGAAATATAATTGCTATTCTTACAAAAATTAAAAATGATAATAAGACATTATATCATAATCTTGACTCAAAAGGTAAAATTTTGATTTATATTCCAATAATTCTTGTTATAGGAATGATTATATTTAGTCCTATAATTAATAGAATAGATAAAAGTATTATTAATCAACAAGAAAATTCAACACTTAAACCATATTTAATTGAACGTGATAAAATAATAGTATTTAATATTATTCTTCTCAGTACTTGTTTTGTTATTGTCAATTATTATTCTATTCTTCACCAAATAAGTATTGGATTTATGTTAAATTGGCAAATCATTGGAGTGGAATTAGTGTTAATGTCTTTGAAAATGAAAAGATTAACATTAAATATTGATATATTTATCATTACATTTATTGCCACTTTATTTGCTTTAAATATTGCTCTTAGAAAATATTTTATAGAACAATCAATTATTATTTATTCTCCATTTCAGACAACCTTTGAAAATATTCATTTAACTCAACAATCTTATCTATTGTTTTCATTTTTCCATTACACACTTTCATTAGTTCTATTAAACTTTGTTCATCTTCCAAATATCTTTTTATCAATTATTATTAAGTTAGGAATTATAGGAATATTAGTCATCTCTTCATAGTTTTTTTGTTATGTTGTTTTTCTTTATTACCTTTGTTTGTTGTTTATTAAGTCATTTAGAGTTATTATAACAAATATTCATTTCTCTTAGTAAATTTAACAAATATTCATTGTATTTGATTAGTTCCAGTGTTTTGGTCATTATTGGAATGTCATATATCACAAACCCATGGACCATCACATTGCCTTCTTTCTTGATTATTTGTTTTTATGTTTATCTTTCATTTGTTATTGATAAACATATTGTTAATGTGATTAATAACATCCAAACATTATCTGTTCAAGCTTTTCATGAATCTACATTAGCTCCATTCTGTGACAATGACAACGAAATCTTTATTCAAATCAAAACAGAGTCATAAATATATACATTGGAACTACTAATCTTTAATTTCTTATTTCTTTTTTAAAAATTGGTGTTTATTTCGTTGGTTATACTTTAATTCAAAAATTAATGAATTTAAGAATCTTCTTTTTTATAAAGAAGAACAAAAAAGACTGTTTATAAATAAATTTACTGGTCAAGTTCCTTCTCCGTTTCCTACACAAAATATTAAGTAACTGAAATTCTCCAATTTGAAAAGATGTTTCAGAAAACGCTTATTGTGGTTGCAATTTTTGGTGTCATATGTTGTTTGTCACAATGTTATGATGAATGTCCTTATTGTTTATGGGGGTTGTGTTATTCATGTACCCATGGATGTAATTATGGTTCATGGAAGGATAATACTTTTTGTTCATATTGTTATAGTTTGTCTTTTAATCTTTAATATTGATTAGTTAGTGACTGTTATTGATTTCAATAGAATGTAAAAGAGGATGTGAAGCATGTGATGAAGAATATCATTGTACAAAATGTAATTCTGGATATTGGTTAAGAAAGTATTCATTTGAAGTAAGTTTATGTGAAAAGTGTCCAACTGGATGTTTTGAATGTTCATCACCAACACAGTGTTCATCATGTTCTAAAGGATATTATTTAGACAATGGAATGTGTTATCGTTTGTTTCTTATTTTTTGGAATCAAACTTTGGAAACATCAAATTTTCAAAAATAAAAATTAATCTGTAGAATGTCCTATTGGTTGTAGTTCGTGTTCTGGTCCTGATTCTTGTATTACTTGTGAAAGAAATTATGGTATTGTTGTTTATAGTGGTTATAGTTGGTGTAGTCCATGTACAACAATTCGTTGTTCTTCATGCCAAGTTGGAACATATTTGTCAAATGGATTATGTTCTGGTTTGTTCGAATATTTTATTTGTAAAGTATATAAAAGAATAATACGGTATTAATTATTAGCATGTCCTAATGAATGTATGACATGCAATACTTTTAATGAATGTACTAGATGTAAAGATGGATATTACTTAGAGAATGGTAAATGTCTTCATTGTGCAAACAAACTGAAAGGATGTACTTCTTGTGATATTACTGGAAGTATTTGTTATGAGTGTACAACAAGGTACAGACTTTCACAAGGTTTATGTATAGGATGTCCTACTGAAAGTGGAGAAGGAGTTGATATGTGTAATAATAAAGGATGGCAAACTATCTGTCAATATGGTTATGCTGATCCATATGGTGGTTGTGAAAAGTGTAATGGAGGAGATGCATGTTTAACTTGTACTTATAAAGAAAATACATGTCAAAGTTGTAAGGATGGGTATTATTTAAATAGTAATAAATGTGATAAATGTGATGTTTTAGGATGTGCATGGTGTCAAGATGATCATACTTCATGTAAAAGATGTAAAGAAGGATACTTATTAAATAATAGTGCATGTATATCTTGTTCTGAACTAGAAGGATGTGAATATTGTAATAGTGAATGTAGAAGATGCTCAAAAGGATATGCATTTAATAGCAAACATCTTTGTACTAAATGTAATAACTGTAAAGAGTGTAATACACAAACATGTTTTGTATGTAACACTGGATATACCATTTCATCTGGTAATAATTGTGACTTATGTTCTAATGTATTTAGTCATTGTGCATCTTGTAAAACTACAGACCATTATTGTAATTCTTGTGAACCAGGATATGTTTTTTCTTCAATTAATAAAGATTGTGATTTATGTAATATTGTATTTCCTCATTGTTCTTCTTGTAGTCAAAATGACAAGGTATGTTTATACTGTGAAGATGGATATACACTAGTAAATGGTCAATGTGTTAAATGTGATAATGCAATAGTTAGTTGTTCAACTTGTAATAATGATAAAGCAAAATGTACATCATGTTTAGCTCCATTAGTATTGGCATCAGATTCATTAAGTTGTAAGAATTGTTCAAGTTATTTTGAACATTGTCTAGAATGTAGTCAAGTATCATATAAATGTGTTAATTGTGATTTAGGATATGTTTCTGTTAATGGTATTTGTACTCTATGTCAAGAAGGAGTTAGTGAATGTGTCAAACCAACAAACGGAAAATGTCCAATTGGAACATCACCATATAATGGATTTTGTTATGACTGTAAGAAAAAATTAAATAATTGTGATTTATGTTCTCAAACTGAATGGAAATGTCACACTTGTCAAAAAGGACTTCTAAATAAAAATGGTATTTGTTCCACTTGTGATATTACTGATTGTGTAACATGTTCAACAACAGAATATAAATGTGATCAATGTATTGATGAATATGTTCCATTAGGAAAAAAGTGTATAACATGTGGAAATGATCCAAATTGTTATAAATGTAATAATAATATGACTTGTTCATATTGTAAACTTGGATATAGTATTTATGAAGGTACTTGTATTTCATGTTCTGACACTAATGCTGGATGTGTTTCGCCAATAAAGGAAGGAAAATGTCAATACAACAATTTCCTTTATCAAAGTTATTGTTATGAGTGTTCTAAGTATAATCCTAATTGTCTAGTATGTTCTAATTCATCACCAAATTGTCTTGTATGTAAAAATGGATATGGATTAAAAGAAGATAAAACATGTGTAAAATGTGAGACTGGATGTTCTTTATGTTATAAAGTTGATTATTGTGAAAAATGTCAAGAAGGATATGTGTTGAGAAAAGGAAAATGTTATAAATTTGAGAGTGATAATTGTGATACTAATTGTTATAACTCAAGTATTGGATGTACTGCATGTTCAACAACTAAAATTGAAGAAGATTCAAATGGAATTTGTTTACAATGTTCAATTAGAAATTGTAAAGTTTGTGATTATAATTTAAAGTCTTGTATTGTTTGTGAGGATGGATATGTTTATGATTCATACACCAAACAATGTATTGTTAAACCAGGTGATTTGTGTGAAGTTTATAAATCTTCGTCATGCATTAAATGTAGAGATGGTTATGCAGTTGATTATATTAATAACAAGTGTATTAAATGTGGTAACAATTGTAAAACATGTAGTTATACTAATGGTCATTTCAAGTGCTTCTCATGTGATTCATCATTAAATTTGTACTTATTAAACTCACATTGTGTTTCTCCACAAAATGAGAAGTGTAATAGTGTTGGATTTGATAGTTGTAGATCATGTATTGATAATACAAAAGTAGTTAATGGAGAATGTAAAGAATGTCCATTACATTGTTTGAGATGTTCACGTGATGAATGTCTTCAATGTGATACATCAAGTATTCTTCGAGATGGTAAATGTATTGAAAATATGGATTGTTTAATTACAAATGAATATGGAAGTTGTTCTAAATGTATTTCAACAAAAGTATTGAATTCTGAGACTAGTAGTTGTGAACCATGTCCAGATAATTGTAAAGAATGTTTGTCTTCAACAAGTTGTAAAGAATGTATGAAGGGTTATGTTTTGTATAATCAAACTGATTGTATAAAATTAACAAACATAAAGTTAGAGTTGAAAAGATCAATGAATTCATTAATTCCTCATTGTAAAAAAGAAACAACTGTTGGATGTCAGCGTTGTGATAACAAGTATTACCTTACAAACACATTAATGTGTGAACATTGTATTGAAAATTGTGAACATTGTATTGATTCAACAACATGTCAGAAATGTTCTGCAGGATATATTTTAAATAATAGTGTATGTGTTAAACAAGGGAAAAAAGGATGTAAAATTATTACACAAAATGGGGAAAACTGTGCAATATGTGAAGATGGATATTTCTATAAAGATGGAATTTGTAAAAAATGTGATCCTTCTTGTTCGACATGTTCTAAAACAAGTTTGTTCTGTCTTCAATGTGCTGAAAATTTCTATTTTGTTTCTTCAAATATCTGTTATAACTATTCAACTATTGAATATTGTTTAGCAGCAAATGAAAATGGATGCATAGATTGTGAGAATGGAACATATTTAACAAATTATAAATGCCTCAAATGCAACCCACTTTGTTTGTTTTGTGAAGATGACAGTGGTGACTGTTTATCTTGTGTAAAGGATTATGTATTAATTAAAGGAAAGTGTGAGAAATATTCAAGTATAGAACATTGTATTGCAGAACATAATTCAAGATGTTCTCAGTGTGAAAGAGGTTATGAAATTTCTAGTAGTGGGGTGTCATGTGAAGAAAAGAGTAAGTGGTGGATTTCTCTGATAATATTAGGTGTTTTGTTGATTTTATTCATTATCACCATTCTTTCTATCTCATTCACTATCACTTTCTTAATAAATAGAAAAAAGAAAAAAGAACAAGAGAAAACAACATGTATATTTAATATGAAATATTCCAATATACAATTCTTTTTGTGTAAAACAATAAAAGGAATTGAATTAAACAAACAATGTATTGCATATGATGGTAATATCAAAGTGAATCAAGAAACTAAAGAATTAATTTGTGTTGGAAATGCTTCTAAACATTTAATAAAAATACAAATAACTCTTAAGGAAAATAATTACAAATTTGAAACCAGAACAAACCCACAATTAGTTAGTTTGAAGTCTGGACAAGCTTGTGAATTTGAAATATTTATTAAGCCGTTATGTAGTTGTAGCATGAAACATGAGATTGTTCTTCTTGCTTCTGATTTAAATAATGGAGTTCAGTATCAAGAAAATATCCCTTTGCAGTTTGAAACTGAGTTATCAACACGACTTGATCCAGATGAAATAAAGGAAGAAAAGAAAATAGGAGAAGGATCATTTGGAATTGTATATATAGGAGAATTTAGAGGGAATCAAGTAGCAATTAAGAAAATGAAACACCTTGGAGACAGTAAAATGAAAGAATTTGAGAAAGAAGTAATGATGTTAGATAAATTTAGAAGTGAATATATTATTCATTTTTATGGAGCAGTATTTATTCCTAATAAAATATGTATGATAACAGAATATGCAAAATATGGATCAATACAAGATTTAATTAATAAAAGAACAAACACAGAAATACCAAATAAAATAAGAATTAAATTCATGATAGATGGAGCAAAAGGAATAGAATATCTTCATTCAAATGGAATAATACATCGAGATATTAAACCAGATAATTTTCTTGTTGTATCAATTGATGAAAATCAACAAATTAATTGTAAACTAACAGATTTTGGAAGTTCAAGAAACATTAATATGATGATGACAAATATGACATTCACAAAAGGGATAGGAACACCAAAATACATGGCACCAGAAGTATTAAATCGAGAACATTATAAAATGGAATCAGATATATATTCATATGCAATAACAATGTTACAAATCATCACATGGAAAGATCCATTTCCTAAAACAGAATTTAAATTTCCATGGTCGATTGCCAACGCAACTGCACAAGGACAACGCCCTTCTCTTATAAATGAAGTTCAAGAACCAATTAAATCATTGATTATATCAGCCTGGTACCAAGAGTCTGCAAAAAGAATAAAAGCAAAAGAAATAATTTCTGGTTTAAAAGCTGTGTATTAAACTGAATTATTTTCTTTTTATTGTTTTCTATCGTTAGTTTTCAAAGACACTTTTTCAATTCAAAGAATATATCAAAATATATTATTATTGTTGTTGAATAATGTTCTTGAGTATTGCAAAGAAAAGTAAACAAAAAATAAATATGCAATGTGATATAGAAGAACGATGAAGAAGTAATAAAATGTAATAAGAATGGTAAAAGAAATACAATGAAAATTGAGTGAAAAGAGAATAAGAAATGAAAGGTGAATAAGAAAAAGATGAATAAATAGAAAGATAATAAAGATAATATCAATAAAAAACATGGAGTGATAACAAAAAATGAAATCAAAGTTAAAATATGAAATAAATAAAACACAACAAATCAAACAAATAGAATTTTAATTGATGTGTTGTATTGTTTTGCAATTAATTTGTTAAATAAGAAATTAAGAAATTAAGAAATGAAGAAATAGAAAATATAATAAAAGTAATAAATAATAATGTAAATAATGATAAAGAATACATTAATAATATTAAAATATCACATAGAATAAAATAAACAACTAAAATATATATTAAAATGAAAATGATTTCAATCATAGAAGATAAAGTAGAGTGTAATCCAATAATAAAAAACATTATCATAAAAAATAACTCTATTGATATTGATGATGAATATCTTAACTCTATCATCAATCAATTAAAATAAATGAAAATAAGTCAAATCATAATTTAGAATGAAAGATATAGAAATTATGATAATATCATCACATTAGATGATTTAAATTTAATTATGATGAAAATAATAACTATAAATCACCAGATATTGATATTATATATTTTATTAATTGAAAAGAATATCATTATCAAGAGAATGTATTTTAATATATTTAATGATTAGTTAAATTTTAATGAAATCACCAAATTAAATATAGTAAAATGAAGAACAATATTAATCAATAAATGAAGTAATATGAATGATGTTATTAATTATCATTATATCAATTGTATAAATATAATTATGAAAATATTAATATCATTATTAAAAGATAATATTCATAATAGAATTAATATGATTAATGAATCATTTAAAATTATTAAAAATCAATTATGATGTAAATTATAATCTCTTGATGATAATTAATAAATAATTATATATTAAATTATCAGAAATAAGATAAATACAAAAAATGCATAGAATCATATTATGATATTAATTAATTATATGAATCAATGAATCATGAATAAGTAATATAAATATTAAAATAATTTAATATAGAATGAATCAACATATATAATATATAAAATATGATGAATATAATCATATGATATAAATATAATAAATATAAATGATATTTTAAAATGATAAATTTTACATAGTGATTCATTATCAACTCTATTATCATCAAAATGAATACACATTCTCAATTCATTGAATAGAAGTTCAATAATATAAATTATATATTATATAATGATAAAATGAGAATAATGAAACAAAATAATGAAGGAATACGAATAGTTAACAAATAAATTAAATAAATAATAAATTAAATAAATAATAAATTAAATAAAGAAATGAATAAAAATAAAACATAAAATAAAGAATATCAATCAAATACTGTCTTGAATAGCAAATAGACAATAAATGAAAGAGATGAAATGTACAAATATTTAAATGTATGATAATCAGATGAAATTAATGATATATTCAATTATAAAATCATCAACGAATAAAATAAAAAATAAACTTATTATAGATAAATAACAATAATTTAAATATTATGATTTTATTATTAATTTTATTATATATTATTATTATTATTATTTAAAACAATAAAAATGAAATAACATTTATTAAAATAATAAATAAAATGAAGTGTTATAAATGTGTATTAATTATTATGAATCTTATTTTAATCTGATATAATTAAATTAAAATGGAAGAAGTGATGAATAATCAATTAATTAAAGAAGTAGTAGAAACACTTCCAAATATTTATCAATCAATTGATGATACTACTAAACAATATCAATATTATTTAGGAAGTATTAAAAATGAAATATTTAAAATAAAACCAGATGAAACATATTCAGAAACTATTAAAAGAGGAGAAGGAATATTTGATAGGATTGATGAAACAGAAAGAAGAAGAAAACTAATAATAGAAAAAAGTCAAGAAACAATTAATCAAATAGAAATAATAAAGAATCAAATGAAGAGAATAATAGAAGAAAGTAATAAAGATTCTGAAATACTAAGTAAAACACGGAATGAAATAATAGATAAAATCATTTCAATTGAAGAAATGGTGATGAAAGATAAAATATTCAGAACACCAGAAGAAAAAGACAAAATCACCCAATCATTTAACAAAAAGAAAGAAGAATGGAACACATATTATAGTGATTATTTAGAGAGGAAGAAGAAAAAAGAAGAAGAAGAAAGAAAGAAACAAGAAGAAGAAATGAAGAGAAAAGAGGAAGAAGAGAGAATGAGAAAAGAAGAAGAAAGAAAGAAACAAGAAGGAGAAAGATTAAGAATAATGAAAGGAATGAATACAATTGAAGAAATGAAACAAATAGAAAAATGGACAAATAGAAAAGTATCTAATATATTATTTGATTCAGACATTGATAAATGGAATATTAATACATCAGTATTTAATCAAAGAATAATAAATAAAGAACATATAATAATTATTATTGAAGATACAAATGGAAATAAATTTGGAGGAATGTTAATGTGAAAATTGATAAAGTTAATCATTGTATAAATGATCCAAAATCATTTTTATTTTCATTAAAATCAAAAAGAAGAATACAAGGAATGAAGAAATTTGATATTAAAGATCAACAATACGCATTTTGTTTATTTAATCAATCAAGTAATTATTTGTTTGCATTTGGATTGGATAATGATATCTATGTTTATAAAGAAAATAATAAAACATTATCATGGTGTAAACAATCTTCATTTTCATATAAAGGAATATCAAATGTACTTTGTGGAAAACAATATCCAGAACGTTTCACACTACAACGAATCATTGTAATTGAAATGAAATGATTTTTATTCATTATTATTTATTTGAAAACTAAAAAAATAAAAAAGAATATAAAATAAAATTAATAAATGAATATGAATATTTCATCTACCAATAAATGAAATGATGAATATAAAAATGGTCATATTTCATTCTTGTTTCATTTGAAATAATAATATTCAATGTGTTAATTTAATAAATAATAAAAAGAAATAAGAATAAAAGATAAATAAAAATATAATAAAATATTTATTTTATTCTTTTTTATTTATTTTTTATTTTATTTATATTATTTTATATTTATTTATTTTATTCTTCTTCTTTTATCTTTATATCTATTATATATTTCTTATTTTATTATTTATGTTATATTCTTATATCATTTTATTCTTATTTTATATTTATTCATTATTATTTATTTCATATTAACATTGTTAAATATCAATACAACATATAATAAATAAATAATATAAGATAAACAACAATAAATAATAATAATAAAATATAAACAAACAATATAAACAAATATAAAATGATAAAATATCATCAAATATAAAATAATAGTAACAAGAATAAAAATAAGAAATAAATGATATTTAGAAAAGAAAAAATTTACAAAAAGAATAAATGAATGATGATATTCAAAGATAAAATCAATATAAAATAAAATAAAAATCAAATATAATAATAAGAATAAGAATGATTATATCTTATTTTATTATTATAATATTCTTTATGATTCCAATGTAGTATGTCAGATACACAACACAAATTACTAATATTTCCATGTTTTGAATCTTTTAATAACCTAGTTATCATCTGGTTATGATGTTCCTATGGTGAGATAACATCCACACAACACTAATTAGTTATTTTTATCATGACTAATTATTATGGAAGTATTATCAATAATGATTATTATTTATAATGATTATTATTTATTATTATTTATTAATGATTATTATTTATTATGATATAAGATTATTTATTTATGGTCACGAAATTATGCATTTTATTCGTATTCATCTTTATATTATTATAATGATTTGTGAATTTGTTCGTTATTTCAGAATTGTTGTATAAATGTAATGAATGTATTCATTGTTTGTTTAAAACATGGTGTTTATGTTTGATAGATCATTGAAATGAATTATCATGTTGCAAATTAATTCTTGTTAAATGTTTAAAAGGTAAAAAATAGTAGATAATACAATTAGATGCAAATATTTGTGATTAAATATGAGAAGAACATATTTGTACATTATTAGTTCTATCTTTCTAATTCGATTTCTGTATTAAATGAATATATCTGTTGATGGAATTGAAATAAAATAAATATAAAATGATAAATGATAAATGAAAGAATAAAGAAAATAATAAGAAAATAAATATAATGATTAATGATAAATTAATGAGTTATTATCATGAATGAAAGTTGAAGATGAACATTAAATTCATTATTATTATTTATAAATGTTTAATTTATAATACATATTAAATAGTCATTCTTCATTCTGTATTATTGTGTTGATGTTTAAATTATTCAATTTGTTATTATTATATCACATTTCATTGACATTTGTTATTTATTATCTTTTTATTTATTTCATCATTTAATTCTTGTTTGATATGATAATATAAATAATTTACATTGTATATTATCATCATTCATCATTGATAATCATCTGTGATATAATGTAATTTTCATATTAATAAATATATCATTTAAATAAATAAATAATAACATCTATTAACATATCATTATGATATCTCATCAGTATGATAAATGAAATGTAACATATTTACACATTAATAACAATAAAATGGATATTCATATTTATATAATCATTGTTATTTATAACTAACATTATAAATTTAAATTAACATAGTGCTCTTCTTTATTACATTTCATAATGATATTTTCACATTAAAATAGAATTGATGGTAAATGAAATGAAATAAAGAATAATATAAAATGAAAACATTTATGAATGAATATACTTAACAAATCAAGATACATCATAATCAATACAATAAGATATTACAAAATGTCGACTGATTGTTATAGAATTTGTATTTTACCTACTTTTTATTTTATTTTATATTTTTATAATTTTAAGAGAAAATAATAGAAAACAGAATATTCTAATATGCAAAAATATATTACACCATTTTCAATTGAGCATTTTATTTAGATGCATAATTTCTTCGCTTATTTTGGTTCCCATTTATTTATTATGATTGTAGTATTATTATTTATTATGATACAATATATTTATCATTATACTTTTGAGTTGAATACATGATGTGTTATCATTAAAGATTATTTAAACAATGTTGATGATAAATGAGATAAACCATAATCATAATGTTATTGATATTAAACATAAAATAACAATATAAATAATGATGAATTTTAATATTTATTTATTTCAAAATAAAAATCAAATAATAACTTAAATGATGAAATATTTAATTTGAGAATGATTGAAAAAAACAATAAATGAATAGAAATAAAAATGAAGAATAAAGTGAAATAATAAATTCTCAACATGATGAAAACATAATCATAAATAATTCTTATTTAATTTCTTTTATTTCTTCTTCATCTGTTTCTTTAACGGGCAAAATATTTTGAATCAATAAAATAATAGTTTTTATTATTTTGCTCCTAAAAAATAAAAAAATAAAAATTAAATTAAATACACATTCTATGTTCATTTATATTTGTCTATATTTTATATCATTTTATGGTAAATTGTTATGAATTATAAATGATTCAGAAATGATATTTGATTTAATGTAAGTATACATTTTTATTATTATGTTATTATTATGTTATTTATGTATTTTATTATTATATTATATATATCATCATATTATCTATATATTTTATATTTATCATATTTTATTACTTTTATATTCTTATTATTTATATTTTCTTTAAATTCATATATTTCTATTTATATATATTTTCTTATATATTAATACATTTCTTTATCTTTTTTTTTCATTTTGATTATATTTTTATATTTTATATCTACTTTCTTTTTATATTTATTATTATTTTATTTATATTATATTGATTTTATTTATTATTTCTTTTATATATTTTATTTATTATTATATTATTTCTTTTCTCTTATTATTTCTTTATCATTTATTATTATTTATTTAATTTTTATATCTTCTATATATATATATCATATGAAATTATTATTTATTATTTATCATATATTACATATTATATATTAATCATATAATATTTATATTTGATTATATATTATATTTTTCTTCTTTTCTCTTCTTGTTTATATTATTTCATTTTTTATTTGAATATATTTGTTTTTGTATTTTTGTTATTTATTTTATTTCTTATTTTTTGTGTTTATTTTATTCTTTTTTATCATATTTATTATTTATATTATGTTATATTTGATTTTATTAATTATATCATTTAGTATTTTATTAATATAAATATTATGTTTATTATTTTATTATTTATTTATTTTTATTATTTATTTTATCTTTTCTTATTATTCTTTTATTATTTTATGTTTATTATATTTTATTTTTATATTTCTTTTTCTATCTATGTTTTTATTATTTTTATTTATTATATATATTTCTTTTATTCTTATTCTATTATTATTTATATTTTTTATTTATTTTATTTATTCGATTGTTTAATAAAAAATGTATTCAATTTTATTATTTGTTTATTATTATTATTTATTTTTATTTATATATTAATTTGATTATTATATTTATATTATATCATTTTTATATTTATTATTATTTATATTTTGTATTATTATTTATTTATTATTATCATTTTTATTTTTATTTATCATTTTGTATTATATTATTCATTATTTAATGAATTTAATATTTATTATGAAATCATTTATTAATTATTTTATTTTATAATGATATATTATTTAAATTATTTTGTTATATCACATTGATTATTTAATATTTAATGATATAATTTAATGATATAAGATTAATATAATAGATATAAATAAAATGATGAATATTGAAACAATCATTTAAAATCAAAAATAAATAATAAGAAATAAGAATATAATATAAATAATAAAGAATAAAAAAAAGAAAGATAATAAAAGAAATAAATAATAAATATAAATCAAATAATAATAATAAAAACAAATAATAAATAAATGATAAATAAATATTAATAATCAAAAATATATTAAATAATAAAAATTAAAATTAAATCAAATCAAAATAATCAAAACAAGAAATGAAAATATGAATCAAATGAAAATAAATAAAATAAGAAATAAGAAATAATAAGAATAAAGAATAATAATAAGAAAGAAAAGAAATATAAATAATATTAATAATAAATTAAAATAAAATAAGAAATGAAAAATATAATAATAATAATAAATAATAAAAATATGAAACAATAATAATAATAATATAAAATGATAATATTATAGAAATTATTAAAATATAAAATAAAGATAAAAGAAAACAATAAAATATAGAATAAATTCATTTTAATATAAATCATTTAAATAATTAAATAATAAAATTATTTTATAATATTGAAATATTTCATAAATATAATAAAAATGAACAAATAAAAGAATAGAGAAAAATAAATAAAATAATGATAAATAATAAAATAAAATAATCAATATATTAAAAAGAAAAAAAGATAATAAATAATACATATAAATAAAAATTATAAAAATAAAAATGAATAAAATAATTTGCATAAATAAAATAATGTTAAATAATTTGCATCAATAAATTAAACAATTTTTTTATTGCATATTTCTAATTTCTATAATAAAAAATGCATCCATTATTTCATCATTCTTTTCATCATTTATTATCTCTTTTTGAATTATTCATTTTTATCTTCTTTCATTTTATAATCTCAACATTCTACTTTTATTCTTTTCATCTTCTTCTACTTCTTAATTTCACTTTTTTCTTTTATACCATTCTTTCTCTTCTTTTTTCTCTTATTTACTTTTTTTCGTTGCCGTATTCTCATATTAAATAATAATAAAATATATATGAAATAATTAATATATGAAATTAATATATGAAACAATGTTCAAATACAATGATATTATTATGATATTGAATAAATAATATTAAAAAATGAATGATAATATCATATAATATCATATAATATATGTAATAAATAAAAAGAATAAAAATAATCGATTATTTGATATGAATATTATTATATATCACAATATTAATAGAATATAATTGAATAAAAGAAATAAATATAAAGAAATGAATAATGTGATGATTAAAATAAAATATATCAAAATAATTAATAATTTCAATAAATTAATTAATAAAAATTGAAAATATTAAATTAATTAAATAATTAAAAATCGAAATTAACATCATTAAAGAAATTAAAAACCATGTAATAAAAAAACATGAAGGACGTCATAGAACAATATTTCTACCACACCCAAACATATGATGTTGAACTACATGACGAAGACTCAGTGATAGGATTAGTCTCTGGTGAGGCAGGAACAATAGACACAAGTTCTATTAATACTTAATTAAATACTTTTTATTAATTTTTATTTAATTTAATAAGATGCCGAAGCATTACAGGAGACATCACAAAAATTATAAAACAATCAATAACAAAAGAAGGAGAAATCCATACCAATCAAGAAATATAAATGATAGAAGAATGAGTGAAAACACGTATTATCTGTATGGACAGAAACACATTAATCATCACATTAATCATTACCATATTAATATCTATCACCATAACAATTATCATAATAATTATAATAATAATGATATGAATCATTTCATTCATCACTTCATTCATTTTCATCATCATAAGTATTTTATCAATAATTCAAATAGAAACAATCAATATTATAATACAAATAAATCACATAATAAAACACAACACAGATATAAACAATACCATAATAAAAGACAACAACAAATAAGAAATAAAAGAAAAGAAATGATAAAAATATAAAAACAGGAATATTTGAAAATGTTCTTTGAAGAAGAAATTAAAATCTTACACCACAAGAAGTAGAATAAATTAAGAACACTAAGACTAAAGAATACACACCATCAACAATAATGAGAAGATGGTATTTATTTGTAAGAGAAAAAAACAAAAATGAATAGAAATGAGAAATTATCAGTATGACAAATGAAGAAGATGATAAACAACTAAATCAAAATGAAATAAATGATAAATACTTAAATAAGAAATATGTAATATTGAAAATGATGATGAAAATGAAATTACTGAAGAAAAGAAGATGTTTAATGAAAAAGAAAAGACGAAATTAAAAGAAGAAGAAGAAGAAAAGAACAATGAAAAAGATAAAAGAATAGAAGAATTAAAGAAAAGAAGAGGATATTAAAGAGAAAGAAGAAATGAAAAGAAGAAATACAAAAGAAGGACCAGACTATTAATAAATTATCAAATGACATTATGTCATTAAAGAAGAAACATGAGAAGGAGATAAACACTAAAAAACAAGAAATTGATAGAAAATTATTCGAATTCAATGCTGAATCAGAAATGAAAATGTCTGAAGTAAACAATTTATCACAACAAGTATACTTCCTGAAAGATAAATTATTTAAATTACAAAATAAAATTACACATGAAGAAAAGAAGAAAGATGAGATAAATCACACTTATCTGACTCATCTGAAACACAAATTGTGAATGACATCACCCAATGTGGTAGTAACTGATGAAATATCATCAAATGAAAATGATCTTCCAAAAAAAGAAAGTTAAGGCAGAATTCAATCGAAGAGATGGGAATTCAGCATAAGAAGATCACCACATCTGATCATGACAATCAAAAAATAATTGAAGCAAACAAATAGAGAAGAATAAATTCTAACATTCTATAAATGTTTTACACTAAAATTATTAGAAATAAAATTAAGAAATCAACTTAAAGAAGAAGAAATAAAAGATTAATACATGAAATTGAAATTAAAATAGAAGATATTAATGAATATAAAGAAATAATAAAGAAAACATTTAAAATAAAGAAAGAAATTAAAATTGAAATCAATAAAAGAAAGGAAGAAGAATTAATAATACACGAACTGAAAGATATTGAATTAAAAGAATTAATAGCCGGAATAAATAAGAAAGAAGAAATACAAGAAATAATAAGAATAAATAAAGAAGAATAAATGAAATAACAAAAAGATGTATAATTTATTAATTATTATTACAATAAAAACAAAATACATCAAATAATTAATATCATTAATACAAATGAAACAGTAATCAACACATTAGATGATTATTATCTTTATATTAAAACTGTAACCTCAACTATTAACATTATTATTAATAAGAACAAAGAAAGAAATTGAATGAGAAATATAGAAAGAATATTACAATCAAAAATATATAGATTAAGAGATTTACTCCATAATAATCAATATATGAAATTAAAAATAATATTACATATTAAAAAATATAATATATATCATATTAAAATAAAAACAAATGAGCAAATAAACTATTACAAATATCTCCAAAGAATGAAAAGAATAGAAATAAAAGTAAGAATAAATTGAAAAGAATAAGATGGAATTATAAAATGATAAAATATTGAAAGAGATAACTTCTAAATAAACATAAAGAAGATGAATATCCAGATAATATTACTACAATTAATTTCTTGAAATGAATCTATGAAAAAACACTAATATAGATTTCCTAAATATTAATTTATATGATATATTAATTGAAAATAAAATTAATAATAGAATGTATATAATCACTCTAGATGAATTAAATCATGCAATAAAATTCATTGATAATTGGAAATCACATGGAATTGATAAAATACAATGCCTCTGGATTAAATATTTAGAACAACCAAACAATTTCTTATTAAAATTATTTAATAAAATGTTGTATAATCATAATGATATCTATCTTCAATTCATTAAATAAAGATCAATATTAATATATAAGAAATGAGATAAATTAGACACACAAAAATTACAGACAAATAACTTGTTTAAATTGTATGTTAAAAGTATATACATCTTTATTAAAGATGAAGATAGAAAACCAATTGATGTTAAATCAAATTGAAAAACAATTATTACAAAACCAAATTTGATGTAAAAAATATACATATTATCAAAAGAAGGATTATTATACAATAATATAATCTTTCAGTTATTAATTATGGATAAATGGAAATTGGTAAAACATATTATGATGTCTCTAAAATATATGATAATATTAATCATCAATTTGTTAAACAATGTTTAATTTATTTTAATATCCCATTAGTTGTAATTAAAAGTATATTATATATATTAATTATTACACAACTATAATTATATTATAATCAACAAAATGTATGTATAATTAATGTAGAAAGATGAATAATACAATATGATAGTTTATCTAAATTATTATTTGTATTATCTATTGTTATATTATCTAAATAATTAGATAAACAAATTAATATTTTATCTATTAAAATGCATTGAGAAGAAAAACAAGTATAGTTAAATCATATATATATATATATATATATATATATATATATATATATATATATATATATTTTGATGATTTAAATATAATAACTAACAACATCAATGAAATTGAAAAAACAAACAAATTAACAAATGAAATATTTAATGTAATATGATTAAAAATAAATGTAGAAAAGAGTGGGATAATGAATAATATCAATGATCAAATAAATGGAAAATTATCTGAATTACCAAGAGTAACTAATAATAATCATTATAAATATCTTGGTATTGAAATAAGAGATAAAATAAATATTAATAAATATTATATAAGATTATTAAATGATGTATTTTCTATTCTATCATTATTAAATATTATGAAATATACCAGCCTCAATACAATAAGAAATATTAATAATGATATAATCTCAAAATTAAGATATGAATTCTGTATTGCCAATTGGAAACTTAGTGAGTTTGAGAATATAGATAAATAAATAATAAATTCATTGATACAACTCTAAGTATACAGTAGAAACATACCTAAAAGTAGATTATATGTTACAATAAATGAATTAGGAATGGGATTAATGTCAGCACAAGATGAATATTGTAAAGAATTATTAAGAATATATTTAAAATATAAATATTAAATACAGAAATAAGAGAAATGATAGAAACAGTAAAAGAGAATCCAATGAATAATCAAAATAATGAAGAGAGTATTTGGTAAGAATATTAATTTTAATAAATTAATGAATATAATATAATTAAATGAAATAAAACATGATGTAAGCAAAGTATTTGAATGGATAATAAATAAAAAATGAAAGATATTTAAATGAATTGAAAGAAATATTATGAATATATAAGAAATGTAAATTGTATATTTAATATTATGAAATTATCAGTAACTACATGGTAGTCATTAAATATAAAAAGAAATGCTTTCCTCTAAGTAGTAAAGATGCAAAAAGGAGTAATTATGAATTGAATTATTAAATCTAAAATACTCAATTATGATGCTTTAATTTATTGTAAACATTGTTATATCACAATTGCATCTATTAGCCATATATTGTTAGGATGTCTTGTAATGAAGAAGAATCAAATATTAAAACATGATTATGTATGTAAACAATTATATAAACATATTTACATATTTTAATGAATTTGATGAAATAGATTTTAATACACCTCATAAGTGTATTAATAATGATGAAATAGTTATAAATTACAATAAAGATTTATTTGTTAGTGACAATTCTTTTAATGTTAGAATATCAGATATATATTATCAAATCATCAAAGAAAAAAATTGATATATTAATGATGTTGATATATGTCAAGATAGAAACATCGAATTAAATTATATTTACAAAATAAATAAATATAAAGAACTACAAGAGAAGTTAAGACAAAATAGAAAAATAATTTATGTAGAAATAATACGTATGATATTAACAATCAATGGGTTGATACATAAAGAATCAGTAATAAGATTAAAAACACTAAAATTACAAATTGACTTCCCCAAAATACTACGAATAATCATTATTAAAAACATGAAATATTTAATATTTTACATATTTAACACTGGCAACACATTAGAAGAGGAACTTCTAATTCTCATATGTTAGAAGTGAACTCTATTGTAGAAATAGAGCATATTGAAGAAACTGAAACAATCACTTCTCAATATTCATAAAATCCAATTGTGGATATATCTATTATTTCTTATTTTTTTTTTATTTAATATAATATAATTAATTTTTTTATTTTAATTTTTTTAATTTTCTTAAATTAGAATTTATTTTATTTTTTTCTTTTTATAATAATTTTTTTATGGTACAATTTGACGATAGTGTGATAGCATCATGTAGTACGTAGTGGGAAATTTTGGTCCTTTTGGGATATATAACATTTCTATGTTTTATGTTTTATATAACACTTTTATATATAAATAGATTATGTTTTATATAACAATATTTATATTTATA
>NW_001853695.1:32592-33765 GCF_000209125.1 Entamoeba dispar SAW760
ATGTACAAAGGAAACAATACTTGTTGAAGATATGAGTATCTTATTGAAAAAGATAATGAGTGAACATGTTACTACAATGAAAGCTATAAGAAGATCTGCTGAAGAAAGAAGAGAAGAATATACTGCTGTTAAAGTTAAGAAAGAAGCTAAGTAATTAATTCTTACTAATATTTGTTTGTTTTAATTTTTATAATAAAATAAATAATAATAAATAGTAAGTGTCTGTTTAAATGTTAATTAAATAAACTGTTAAATAATGATTGGATTATTGTCTGTTTTAATTTATAACAAAAAGAAAAGAAAGAAATAACAAAAGAAGTAAATTAGAAACTACTTAAGTCGTTAATGTACTCATAGTCTTTAAGCTGTCTTAAACACTCGGCTAATTTTTCACCTCCAATAAGAAGGAGGTAACAGTCCTCGATGTATAAATCGAGGTAACACAAGAGGGCCGAGTCATACTTAAATTCTTCAAAGGCCCAACGCCTTCCGAAGTATGAGATGGAATATAATAAGCAGCGTACTGGTAAGCTATTGTCGCGATGTAAATGGAAGTCTAATTCTTCACGTATATCTTTCATGATCATACTAAGTGGACGAATAACGAGGCAATTCATTTTTGAATGGTTAGTGTATTCAAACATTGAATTTAAATATTAAATCAGGTGTAGATGAGAATATTCTAACAGACAATAGAACAGACAATGAAACAGACAGACAGACAAAAACAGACAAAAAACTAAAACATGAGTGATGCGTTAGAGATCAAAAAAAAAAGAAGGAACTCGTATTTTTTTTTTGACGATTGGGTACATCCTTTTTTGAGGTATTCTTTTTCTTATTTTGTTTAAACATAGTTCACAATAAAATAAAACATTTAAAATAATATAATTAATTAGTGTTTTTATTCCATCCAGTTAATGTGTTAATTTGCCATATGAGTTTCCAATAAACCCCTTTTAATATTCGTTTTTCGTTCTCATTGGTGATTGATGGAAGAAGGAGAACAAGCTGAGATAAAAGAGAACAAGCAACTTGGAGATTGGCTGGGTCAAGATCAATACAGGCAGTAGCCATTAGTAATTCTCTTACAGAAGACATGATTGAATAAAAAAAATGAGATTATAAACGAATAAATAGTTAATTCAATTGAGTTTTTGTCACTTTATAAGT
>NW_001853694.1:0-1175 GCF_000209125.1 Entamoeba dispar SAW760
TTAACATTATCAATTCAATAACCATTTAATTTATAAAATGTTTATAAATTATTTTAAATCATCTCTTATGATTTCATTGTTTATTCTTGTTATTAACACATTAATCTCTTCTATTTCTTTGAACTATCAATTTCTTATTTCATTTATTTTTCTTTATCATAATTGATTGTTTCAATAAAAATTGAATTATTGAATGAAATTAAAACCACCATTAATTTAATTCTTATTTAATAGGAACTTACACATTACATTTGGTTGTTTATGATGGATGTAAGTCATCTCATTCAAGTAGATGTATTTCAATTTATTTCCATCATAAACAACAACCATTGTTCTCAATCTTTTATCAGAAGAAATGAACCATTTCAAAGAGAAACAAAACACAAGAAGAAAAGAAATTAATAGAGTTAGAAAGGATTCCAACAAGAAATAATTAAAGTATCAAGAAGGAGTGGAAAAGTATTTGAAAAGAGAAAATAAAGAAAGAAATGTTATTGTATTTTAGAAAATGACAAATTAATTATAATAAAATAGTACTATTATTTAATTTAATCTTTTTTGTTTTTATTTTTTGTTTTTTATAAATCTATTTATAAATAATAAATTAAGTTCGACGATAATTAATTAATAGTTCATTTATTTTTAAGTTTTAATTATAAAAAGATAAAACAAAAATAAGAAAAAGAAAATGTTATTATTTTAATTAAATTTATTCTATTTTTATTTATTTTGTTATTTATATTTTGTTATTTAAATTAAAATTAAATTAATTTTGAAATTAACTTGAAATTAAATAGAAGAAATGTAAAGAGAATAAATCAAAAGAGAGAATGAATAAATATAATCATAATGAAATGAAAGAGTATTATAAATGATAAAATGAATGAAATAATATTTATGTTAATTTATTTATTGATTATCATTTTATGATAATGATATTAATATCATTTCATTGATTGATAAATGAAATGTTCATATTCATTTATTGTTTTTATTTTATATTCTTTTTAGTTTTATATTTCAAATAAATAATAATGAATAAAAATCATTTCATTTCAATTATAATGATTCTTTTTGGTGTGAAACGTTCTGGATATTGTGTTCCACAAAGTGTACTTGATGTTCCTTTATATGAAAATGAAATTTGTTTACAAGATGATTTTGTTTTATTGTTT
>NW_001853693.1:0-1033 GCF_000209125.1 Entamoeba dispar SAW760
CAATAACTTTTAGTGTACTAGTAATTGTTATAGTTATTATTAATTCTTGACGCAGTATAGATAAAATAATTTTTAACAATTCATTTTAATGATTAATGAATAAATGGATAATTAAATCATTTTCTATAAAAAGTAATAAATATCAAATAACTTTTAGTGTACTAGTAATTGTTATAGTTATTATTAATTCTTGACGCAGTATAGATAAAATAATTTTTAACAATTCATTTTAATGATTAATGAATAAATGGATAATTAAATCATTTTCTATAAAAAGTAATAAATATCAAATAACTTTTAGTGTACTAGTAATTGTTATAGTTATTATTAATTCTTGACGCAGTATAGATAAAATAATTTTTAACAATTCATTCTAACATAATTTATTAATTATTGATAATTAAATCATTTTCTATAAAAAGTAATAAATATCAAATAACTTTTAGTGTACTAGTAATTGTTATAGTTATTATTAATTCTTGACGCAGTATAGATAAAATAATTTTTAACAATTCATTCTAACATAATTTATTAATTATTGATAATTAAATCATTTTCTATAAAAAGTAATAAATATCAAATAACTTTTAGTGTACTAGTAATTGTTATAGTTATTATTAATTCTTGACGCAGTATAGATAAAATAATTTTTAACAATTCATTCTAACATAATTTATTAATTATTGATAATTAAATCATTTTCTATAAAAAGTAATAAATATCAAATAACTTTTAGTGTACTAGTAATTGTTATAGTTATTATTAATTCTTGACGCAGTATAGATAAAATAATTTTTAACAATTCATTCTAACATAATTTATTAATTATTGATAATTAAATCATTTTCTATAAAAAGTAATAAATATCAAATAACTTTTAGTGTACTAGTAATTGTTATAGTTATTATTAATTCTTGACGCAGTATAGATAAAATAATTTTTAACAATTCATTCTAACATAATTTATTAATTATTGATAATTAAATCATTTTCTATAAAAGTAATAAATATCAATAACTTTTAGTGTACTAGT
>NW_001853692.1:0-4196 GCF_000209125.1 Entamoeba dispar SAW760
ATCTTTTGAAAGTTCGATTCATTAAGATTTTTGTTTTTACCTTTAGTTGTTCTAATTTTTTCTTAGTGACATGTTGATTGATTGGAGGATGGTGTGATGCTTTTTGTTTGATAAGATCAAGATTAATTTTATCAATTTCTTCACGAAAAGTTTCTTTTGTTTTTCTAATGTTTGTTGCTGCTTTATTTCCTTGTGCTCTTTGAAGGGCTTCATCAATATACATTTTTCTATATTTACTAATACTTTTGCTCATTTCTTTTGCCATTTTCTTTGCATTTAAATTAATTCGTTTTTGTTCATTAGCTAATTCAATTGTAATCTTTCTAATTTTTCCTGCTAGTTTTGGAATTCTTTTCTTATCAATTTGGTCTTTTGAATGTACTAATTTCTCTAATTCTTTTTTGTAAAATGTTAAATGAAGTTTAAGATGTTCTAAATGATGTGTATGAATTACTTCAATAGGATTTTTTGAGAGTTGTTTATCTATTCGTTTTGAAATTAATTTTTTAAATCGTTCTAATTCAGGTTTTGTAATTTGTAATTTCTTTTTTTGTTCTAATGTTTTAGCAAAACACAAAAAGAAGAAGAGAAGAATAAAAGAAATGATTTTCATAGAAAAGTTAAATTAAAAATGAATTTTTAAAGATTTTAGATTAATTAGAATTAATTTATTAATATATAAATTATAAATAAATTTTGATGTTTTTTTAAAAAGAAAACTAAAAAATAAAAAGAAACTTAAAAATGTATTTAATTTAATCAGATGAAGGGCTTGAAGATTTCTTTAATTGAAGCAATTCATAAAGAACCTGATCATCATTAGAAGAATTTTTCAGATAACTAGAACGTAATTCGGATAATTCTATTAAACGAATAAGATCTTTACAAATAGGTTCTTTTGAAGTATAAAGGAAAGAGTGGAATTTTTGAATAGCTAAAGCCTTTGATAATTGTAAGAAAATATTTTCAGAAGAACTAAGTTGAATTTGAGTTTGTTGAATTTGAGAGGAATATTTTTCTTTTATTATTTTTAAGAGATGAATTGCCATATCTTCTAACACATGATTCATTTCAAAGAGAACTTCTCTAACATTATCAGCATTTTCATTTCTAGATAAATCAACCACAATTGAAATAATAGAAGTATTAATTGTATTAACTTCAATTATTTTTGTTAATATTCCATTTTTCATTTCATCAGTTTTATTTGGAACGAAAGGAGAACTAGCAATAGTTGGGATATTATTTAATATAAAATAACTTCTGAATAAATTGTAAAGGTCATTCATTAATACTGTAGTTTTTAATAAATTTAAAAAGTCATAATTAATTCTTTGACAATCATTATATTTCATTTCATTAATTTGTCCTTTAATTTTATTAGCAAGTTTAAGTGATATAGTGTAATTATTTTGACATATACATTGAAGTATTTTACTAATATATTTAATTGGTTGTTGATTCATTCTAGTAAATATTGGTTCTTCTAAGAGATTTTCTTTTATTGTTTTAGGTAATTGTGTTTCAATGTCATTACTTAATGAAGCTTTGTAAATGGTTTTACTTAATAATTTCATAAATGAACTAAGATCAGGTAAATAATTTTCATTAAAAATATTGTTTCCAGTTAGTCCTTCAATATATTTAATTAATTCTTTAATAATATTATTCTTCAACATAAATTCTTCTACTTCTTTAGACGATTTAAAACAATAATATAATATCATAAAGAATTGTTTTAAACAATAAATATTCTTTGTACTTTCACTCATTAAGTTAGTCATTTGTTTAACAAATGAAATAACATTTTGATTTGAACCATTTTTAATAAACCATTTACATAAATAAACTGCTCTGATTCTACTTCTTTCACTTTGATTATTTATGATATATTTTTTAATATCAGTTTGTTCCATAACATCATTTGAATGTGTTTTCATTCCATTTTCTTTTAATTCAATTAATAATGGATCAACTAAATCAATTAAATCTTCTCTCGATGAATTTATTATATTTTGTATAAATGTACATACAAATAAATTCATTTCACTTCCAATTGAAACTTTTAATAGTTCTACATCATTGCAAACTATATCGTTTAACATTTCAATTCTTTCTTCTTCCAAACTTGGATTTAATTTAATTCCAATTTTGTTTTCATTTTCTTTTTTATTAATACGTGAATAAACAAAAATATATCCTGATGACTTATTCCCTCCTCCAAGCCCTGCTTCTTTTACTCTATTAAATGATACTAAATGAACATTACTATCATTACACTCTAACCACCCTTCTTCATTTTTAATAAAACTAAAATAATGTCCAGCATTTGCACTTCCAATATGAACAATAACACCAATTAATTGATAATCTTGATTACATCCATATTGACTTAAATTAATAATTTCATTAAATGAACACTCTTCATTATTTTTAATTGTAGAAAAATGATCACTTGCAATACTAAATCTGTTTAATTGTAACAATAAATATTGTGGTGCATTTTTAAGTTTATTTTGTTTTCTTGCAACAATATATTTTCCATCATCAGTTTTAATCATATTTTCTCCATTAAATACTTCTTCTCTAAAAAATGATTCTAATGATAATTCAACACTCATTTGTAATGGAAGAAATAGTTCTCGTGATTCACTTTCATGTATTTTTTTATATGGAACATTTTTATCAAGAGATGAAATAATGTCATCAAATTTACATGTAAAACAATCAAAGATTTGATTTCCTTTAAGTGCTTCTTCAATACAGTCAAATAATAAATTTATAAAATCATTTGTATCATGTTGTATTGTTATTAAGTCATTTCTCTTTTTATAGCTTTGAATTGATTCAATTAAAGGAATAGTAGAATAACTTTTTTTTGATCCGATTGACATTTCTGTAAATAAAATTTGTAATTGATGAATAACTTCTATTGCAAGGTCTTTTGAATAATTATCAGAGTCTTCATCCATTTTATTAGAAAAATAGTTAGTAAATTCATCTAAATTTTGTTTATTTTTATTTGTTAAAGTATTTATATTTTGGTTATTAGAAATAGAATTATTTTTTGATTTATTTGAATTTGTTTTTAATTCATCACAATTAATTTCAAGAACTTTATCTCTAAATATTTTCATATTATATAATTGTTGTAAAGCAGAATTAATATAACAAGTAGCTCCATGATTATAAAATCCAACATGACCACGTCTATGTTCGTCTTGTGAAATTGATTCTTTTAAAGGAATAATTTTTTTAGGATGTTTGTTATAAATAACCTTAATTATTTTATCAAATATTTTTTGTTTATGAATTTTAATAAAATTAATAAAATGAATAACGGCATGTCTACTTGGATAACTAACAATAGAAATATCTTCAATGTATTTTTGAATTAAGGTATTTGAAATTCTTACAATTTCTATATCTGTTAAATATTCTACAAAAATTTCTAGTATTTTAATACAAAATGGTAATCTAATTTCTTTTTGTGTGAAATCTTCATTACAAGAAATAATAATTTCTTTGCAATTTTGAATTAGTTGAATAACAATATTTTTATGTATTTTATGTTTTTGTAATGTCTCACTAAGTTCACAAAGAATTAAATACCATTGAGAAATGATTGTTGATTCTTTTAGTTGGTTTATAGTAATTAAATTGTATATTACTTTATTTAGAAAAGAATCAAATGTATTGTTTTTAATAAGACTTTCAATAACTAACTTACTAATTTTAGGAATAATACATTGCATTTCAATATTATCTTGATTTGATTGAATTATATTTTTTAATACTGAATATAGTCTTTCTCCATCTAAAAAGTATTCACCTCCTTCAACTGAATTAACCATTTTTAATACGCTTTCTAAAATATTTAATGATTCCTGACTTCCTGGATTTTGTTCAATACAAATAACACACTTTTCTACAATTTCAAAATGATTATTATTAGGTTCTTTGTTACTTTGACAATACCTTCCATAGATTTTTCCTATTAATTCTATTCCTTCAATAGAATTAATTTGTTCAAGACGTTTAACAATCCATTCAATACAATAGTTATTTATTTCTTCTTCTTGTTCAATTGTTTGTAAAAAATAAATTAATTCACTTCCTTTTTTTTTAATATCTTTTCCTTCTTTTAATATTTTTACTTCATTTTTAATAGAAATAATAGTTGGTAGTTTCATTAA
>NW_001853692.1:4296-6702 GCF_000209125.1 Entamoeba dispar SAW760
TATTTTCTAATAATTGACTCATCGCTTTATCAAGCGAATGATACATTTGAAGTGCTTTAGTTGCTAATTCATTTGAAACTTCACAAACTTCCATTAATGTATTAACGTCGCTTTGACTAATTTGTTCAATTGGTTTTTGATCAATTACTTTTTTAGATTTGAGGTCTGACATTTTTTCTTTTATATTAACATTAATTACATTTAATATTTCTGTTAAAGGAATACTAAGTTCTCCAAGTGTTGATTTTTTTGTTATTTTTTGTTGTGTTAATAATGTTTCAATTCCATTTAATTCTGTAGTTCCATTAATTTGTGATAAAATTTCTTCAATTGTACTATTTCTTTCTCCAATAACATTATATTCTTTTCCATTATATAATACAGTATATTCTAATTTTTGTTTTCTATTAATTTGATGATGAAGTTCTTCATTTCTTAATAATAATTGTAGTATTCTTAAATAATATATTTGTGGATCTTCTTTAATCCATTTCATTAATGTTTTATATGCATCTTCTCTTTTTGCACTAAGTAATACTTCTTTAAAAAATTTTTGACTTTTAACAATAGCTGTAGGTGACTGTAGTTTTTTCATTATTTTTTTTAATACATTTAACCATTCAAGACTTTCTAATGATTCTATTGTATTATAGTACTTCTCTTTTTTTTCTAATTTATATATCTTTTCTATTAAAAAAATAATTAAATCAATTCCATTTGTACTATCAAATATACTTATATTTTCTTCGGTAATCTTATCACTAAAAGCAACTGTTTCATACTCCAATAAAACTTCATTTGGTGTATTTAAAATATTACAAAAGAATGATATAATTAAATCTTTAAATGACACAGGTATGCAATCAACTAATAATGCCCAAAACTCATTTATATATTCAAAACAATCTTCTATATTAATATTAATATATAACTTAATAGCTTCAAGACAATATCTTAATACTTCCATTTGAATCTCTTTACATTCTTGATACACTACTTCTTGAACTAATTGTAAAAATATTGAAATATCTATTCCATCAAAATTGCATTCTTTTTCTAATGAAAGAACAATACTTTTTAAAAAGAATAATACAGAACATGTTATTTTCCCTTTCTGTGAATATTCTACTAATCGTTGGTATAAAAGAGTAAATAATTGACTTGTTCTACTTACATTAAGTTGATTGATTGTTTTATAACTTATCTCAATTGCTTCTTCTGTTAACATGTTATTAATTGTTGCAGCGCATTGGTCACCTCCAAGGTTTAATAGTTGAATATCTTCAACAGAATTAGGTTTATACATTTTAATCATCTGTTTTATTTCTTCTGTAATAGTAACTTTATTTATAATAAAGTTAATAACAGTCCTCTTAAGAGTATTGTCTTTAGTTAATTCTAATAACTTCTTAAAGAACTTGATTGGGTCTGAACTAAGTCCATGTTCAATAAGTGGTGTTATTTCATTAAATTCTTTAATACTATTAGGTGAAAGGAATGGTTCTATCATCTCATAATCATAAATACTATAAGATTGAATTACTGACAATTGGTCAGAACGGGGATACATCCCAATAGTTTCATGAAAATTTTTTATGAACTTTAATTTTAGTGAAGGAGCTTTTTTAATAATACTGGATAATAATTTCTCTGATTCTGAAGAAACCATACTATAATACCTAACACACAACTCAATAAAAATGTCATAAAATATTTCCATTGAAACAACTTCTTCATTTCTTATAAAAACAAAAATAATTGGAAAACCTTCATTAACATAAAAATTTGCAAATTGGGCATTAAATATTTTAGTGTTTACATTTTCTAATTCGATTTTTAAATGTGCAATTACACTTTCGTAACTGGAATCATCTCCTTCAATTCTTTTAATATACCATTTGACAAGGTCAATATATTTTTGACTCACATCTTCCATTTTCTATCTTTTTTTGAGTTTTTTAGTTCTTTCTAAGAAACCGTAATAAAAAGTATTATTTTTTTATTCCTCAAAATGCTTTTTTTGTTTTATTTTATTTAGCAATTGATTTTTTGTTATTTGTTTTTACAAATTGTACATAATTATTTAATAATTAGTAAAAAATAATAAAAGAATAATAAAAAATAAATCACCAAATCGAACTGGAATAATGGAAAACATAGTGAATGAGTGAAATTAAATACAAAAAACTCACAACTAAACTTGATAAAGGATTAAATCTTTGTCTTTTCGAAACAATATTCAATTGGAGACAAGTTAATGGATTAAAACATGATGATTATACAAGATATAGAAGATTTTGTTCACGTAGAATTAAGAGAATAAGACAAAAAGTCCAATTGATCAATAAATGGGAAAAGAAACAATTTAAACAATTAAAGTTGATTGCTGAACATATAAAACTCAGA
>NW_001853691.1:0-1549 GCF_000209125.1 Entamoeba dispar SAW760
ATGGTTTTAAAATTTAATATTGATACTCCAATTAATGATTTATCATTTTGTGATAATAAATTATTTATTGTAACAACAACTAATTTACTTTGTTATTCAATAAAAGGAAAATTACTATCTGAAATTGAAGAGACATGTGATTTTATTCTTCCTTTATTTAACAGCTCAAATATTTGTTGTATTTCCGATGATTTAATTACTTTTCATAATTCATATAATTTGTCTCAATGGAGTTCAAATGAAGAAGTGTTAATAAATGAAAAAATATGTTCATTATTTGTAACCAATCATTCTATTTGGATTTTTACAATATCTGGTAATATTGTTAGATTAATACAAAAACAGCCAATTACTCTTTAAAACAAATTGAATTATTTTTTTTAAGTTTAATTAATATATTCAATTTAAATATGACTTAACAATTAATAACACAACTCAATCCATAGTGCGATGATAAAAAATTAAAATCATCATTATTTACATCATATGTATGAATATATGGATTTGTTATTTCTATTTCTTTTGATCTTATAATAAGAAATATATAATCTTCACACCGTTTTGATAATTGGTCTTCTTTTTTTGTTAATACTGTTTCTAATGGAAGTTCTTTATTATTATCAAAATATGTATCTCCTGTAGTAATTGGATGACGATGAAGTCCATTATAAATAATATCTTTAACAATACCAATATCAGATAATTTGTCTATTAATTGTACATATTCATCAGTTTGTTCCTCAATATATTTAATAGAATCTTTCATTTCACTTTCTTCAGTTTCACCACTTTCCCAAAATGTTTCATCAATAATTGTCTCTGCTTTGGCTAATGCGTTGATGCTAAAATCTCCACAAATTAGAATAGGGTATTCATCTTTACTAGTTTTTGATAATATAAATTTAACTAATTCATCTAATTGATTCAAACGTATTTGATTAACAAGAGGGTTATTAGAAATTGATTGTAATTGAGTATTAAATATATGTAATATTGTTGATTCATTTGGTTGAATTTTTGAATATAAAACACCTCGAGATAAAATTGATTCAGGGAATATCCTTGATTTAAAGATATATTGATCTCTATCTTTTAAAGGAATTCTACTTAATATAAGTAATCCTCCATCACAAATAAAACAAGGCAATATTGGAGTTAAACTTACTAATGAATGTGTTAATCCTTTTTCGTATGCACACTAATTTCTAATGAGTGTTATTTAATAACAATTCCTATATAAACAAACTTCTATTAAATGTGCTCTTCGAGCGGAATACGCCCCAATAACGTCTTGTAAAAAAATAATATCAAAGTGTTCTAATACGTTTTTAATAAATAAGTCTAATCTAACATTCTTAAAATCGTCTCCTTCATTTGAAATTAAAGGTGCTCTAAGGCAAAGGTTATAAGATAAAACATTAATTTGTTGCACTGAATAATCACTTTCAGTGAGTATTTCTTTTAATGTTATAAAACAATTTCTATGATAACACTGAAATACAAATATTGCAATAAATAATATTATAATCACCGAGGCCACAACAGCTAA
>NW_001853691.1:1649-3537 GCF_000209125.1 Entamoeba dispar SAW760
GCGTTGAAAGAAATGAAATACAGAGGTGTAGAATAATTTCAATTTAGTGAATACATATATCAAATCCAGAGAAAGGCAAGATTAATAATCTTATATTCAGATGTTAGTAAAATCGTTAAAACACTCATTGAACTTTTTATTCAAAAGGAGAACATATTCATGAATTAATTGGTTGGATTAAAGATGTTAAGAAACAATTTGAGCAAGCACAAGATAATATTAAAGGAATGTTTTGTATATTATCAGACCAAAGAAGGTTAAGAGTTGGTGTTTCATTTGAAAAAGAATTAAAAAAGTGTTGGGGAGAGAGTGTTATTAAAGAACTTGAGAAAACAGATATTCTTGAATGGTTAAAAAAGCAATTAAAAGAGATTAAAGAAACAGAAAAAAATTATCCATTTGCTATTGGAGAATTAATTTATTTTTTAAAAGAAGTAATAAGTTGGCAATTTGGAGAAAAAATAAGAGATAAATTAAATGAATATATCAGAAATGATTTTAACAATGATTTTAATGAAGCAAGACAAAGCGGTCAATACATTGAGAAAATTCATGAGTTGATGAAAAAAGAAAATAAAGTATTACAAACATTATTAAAAGAAGATGAAATTAAATTAAGAAAAGAAATGAATAATAAATTTGTATTTATTGAAGAAGTGATTCATGGATTAAGGAAATATTTTGATGGTTCTGATATTCATGGAATAAAACAAAGTCTTCAATTATTACATCTAGTTTCATTGAAAGAAGATATTGTTGATAGTTTTAAATCTCTTTGTAATAATGGAAGTAAACAATATATTAAAAGATTATTTAATTGTTTTAATGAATTTAATGCAGAAAAAGTATGTGAAACAATAATGTTATTTGATGAAATTCAATCTGATAATATATATGGAGAGTCTATTATAAGTGGATTAAAAGAAGGGATTGCTTCTTCAGATTGTCTTCTTAAAAATGGTGATACTATTCATGTTATAATGACAAAATATGCTTTTCAAATTATAGATAATTTTAATGAAACAAAAATTATTCATTTTATGAAATCACTTATTCTTCTTCCTTCTAGAGATGTTTTTGAGAGTTTATTCTGGAAAACTTTGTATGGAAGAATTGTTTCAGGAAAAATTAAAAGCATTGATACAATAAATGTTTTTGTTAATTATCTTAAACAATATTTTGGTGCTTCTACTATTTCAAGAATATCAAGTCTTATTCAAGACTATATCACTTCATTAGAATTAATTAAACAATTCAAAGAAAAGAATAAACCAAGTATTGAAAACAAAATAAAATTTGATATTATTGTATTTGGATTACCTCAACACGAAATTAGTTCTATTGTTCATTTACCTCCTTCATTGGCTGTTATTTTCCAACCATTTAAACAGTTTTATTTAGAAAAATTTCCAAGTAGAAGAATTAATATTCAACCAGAACATTCATTATGTGTAGTATCATTCAGTTTTAATAATAAAACTTTATTACATTGTACAACTATTCAATATTGTATATTGTATCATTTTCATTCAAAATATGAATGTTGTATTGAAGAATTATCAAAATCAATTGAAAATAGAACTATTTTATTACAAGTGTGTGATAATCTTGTTGCCCATGGATTACTTATTAAAACAGAAGATACTTATAAAATAAATAATAACTATCAACCACAACGTACTGTTACTAATATTACTAAACTTATTAAAACTACACCTCAAATGAAAATAATTGATATTAACGAAGATGTAGAACAAAAACGTTCAATTCAATTACAATGTTCAATTATTAAAATAATGAAAAGAGAAAAACAACAACTTATATCAAATTTAATAAACGAAGTTGTTATTGAAGTTTCAAATTCATTTACCCCCACGATATTAATGAT
>NW_001853691.1:3637-7962 GCF_000209125.1 Entamoeba dispar SAW760
AGAGTATTTAAAAAGAAATGAAAATGATAGCTCAATGATTGTTTATTTAGCTTAATTTAATTTCTTTCTCATAATCCAGTAGTCTTGACCTTTTGAGTCTTGTTGTTTTACTTCAAAATGTAATTTATCATAAAATGCTTTACCATCAATATTACTTTTTAAAACTAATAAACTAATTTCACTACAATGAGCCTTCTTTGATATTATTTCAATAACATTCATCATTTCCTTTCCAATTCCTTGTCTTCTGTATTCTTTCTTTATTTGAATTTCCCACAAATAACACTGAATTCCATTCCCAAATAACTCAAACCTAATACAAACAAATCCTTCTTTAAAAAGAATATAAAACCCATTTCCTTGTTTCATTTCTTCCATTTTGTCATGATCGTTCCATCCTAACGAAGAAACTGAATCCAAAGAAAACATATTTTCTTTGACAAGTTCAAAACACATTTGGAGTTGTTCTTTTTTTATTGACTTACAAGGGATAATTTCAATTGAATGGGTTGTTAATTTCTCGTTTTTTAATTGTAACTATTAAAATAAATATTAGAATAGGTAATATCTAATTAGTTCTTTATTCAACAAACTTCATTAGCCATCTTTAGTAAAAGATTTCCACGAGTTGCTTTTTGATTTGTTCTTCTCATAAGAAAATTCTTTTTTTTTAAGAGTTTTGTAATAATTTCTTTAAGAATTTAATTAAATTAAAAAAAAATTTTCAATCAAAAGAATTAATTCAATGTGAATAATTTTGCCATAGAGTAGAATATTGAGAGGTATTAAATGTTTGTTTTAAAGTTCTAATAACAGCATCACACATTTCATACAATGCTTCATATTTAACAAATGAATACTGAAAGATTTGAAGAATTATATTTAAACTAGATTCACAAACTTTAGGATTATAACAAATTAATCTTCCTATTCCTAATATAACTGTACATAATGCTTCATTATCAGTTAGCCCATTTACACTACTAAGTAATTGAGAACAAATATTTCCAATTATTGGTGCAACTAAATCAGGAACTTCTTCGCCAATTCTAGCAAAACAAATCAACATATTTCTTTTTGTATTTAATTTAAAATCAGATAAATTATTCTGAAGAAGATATAATAAACGTTGATAAATAGAATTAAAATAGCTTTGCATATCACTTGTATATCTTTGTATAATAATACCTAAAGACCATAACACATTTGATAAAATAGATGGATGTCCATTTTCTAAAATAAATAATAAACTATTCATTACATTTCCCATTATTGGTTTAATTTCATTTGTAGAATATGTTATTAAATCCCCAAGTAATCCATATGAAGCTATTGCCATACAATCTTTTAAGTAATGAAGATATTTTGGCAATGATGATGCTACCATTTGTAATATTTTTTCAGATAATGTTGGATTTACTGCTAAACATGAAGATAATAAAAGTAAACAACTTGATTGCATTTCAAGATCTCCTTCACTTGCATTAAGTAAATTAATTGCAAAATCTTTCATTGAAGCAGTAATTGGAATACCAACATCTCCAAATCGGGGTAAAATATATGAAAGATTATAAACGACACTTTCCATTAATTGTGGTGAATTAGGAAATGCACTAGCATATTGAATGTATTGAGCAATTATTCTTTTTAACAATGCTGAGTTTAATTCAAAAAGTTCTGGTGCAATATCTACTAGTTGTGATATTAAATCAATAACTCTTCCTCCTACAAATACTGGTGGTTCAATATGTTCTAACATTAAATTTAATATTGTTGCATGTTGTTGTTGAATAAGTGGTAATTCTAAATCAAGAAATACACTTAGTACTGATAATGATTGATATTTTACTCTTGGTACTCCTTCTCTTATTAAATGAATAACTCCTTCATAAACTTTATTTATTTCATCTAAAGTTAATATAAATCCAATATTTGCTCCAACTCGTTGAATAACCCACATAATAACATATTGAATTAATGGACTATTATCCATTTTATCTAATATTTGTGTAAATACTATTTTAACTTGTTGATTAAATTGTTGATTATTTGGGTTCCATCCTTTACAAATAATACATCCAAATACAAAAATTGCTGCTTCCTTATATTTCCATTCTGTCGATTTTAATTGCTCAGATAAAAATGGTAGTAATAATCCAATTAATTCATTTCCATAACAGATAGACATCTGATCTAACGAAACTCCAATTTGCTTTCTCTCTGTCATTGCTCCATCACCATCTAAACAATCATCAGCTTCATTTCCAATATCACCTATTTCTCTATCTGTTAATACAGTATGTGGAAGTAACAGTTGTAGTAATGAAGGAAGAACTTGTTTAATTTCATTACAATAAACACTACATAATTCTCCCCATACTCCACATGCATGAATTCTCACACTTTCATTTGGGTCATTTGTTAATGCAACAAGAACATGAATAACTTGGCTAATAAATTTCTTTAGTACATCAGGAAAAGTACTTGTAATTGAAGTAATAATTTGACATAAAATAAGTCTTACTTTAGCTGAGGAATCATTATATCTTTGAATCACTGTTGGAATAAATGTATCTGAATCATATAAATTAAAAACAGAAACAGCTACTGCTTCCATAGCACTTTCACGGATTTCATCATTTGGATGATTTAATTTATTCATAATGGCCTGATAAACTAAAGGAAGTATTTGTTCTAATTCTTTTCTTGTACTAATACCAATATCATCTTCTAAAATCATATACAATGTAGCTAAAGATCCTTGAATAGATGGAATATCATTACACTCATTTAATACAGAAATAAGTTTTTGAAGTAATTGGTATTTGTATTGTACATTAGCTTTATTATAACAACTACACAATAAATTCGCCGCTGTTGGGCGAACTGAACGTTCAACTAATAAGGGTAAAATACTTCCAGTAATTGTTGATACATCCATATTAGTATGTGAAATTGACTGTCTTAAAAAAATACATGCAATTTGTTGTAGAGGTTTATATTGAGGTGTTGCAATTATTTGTAATAAACATGGAATATAATCATCGTATTGAATTATTTCATTATAGACATTCATTAACTGTGTGTTTTGTGTTTGGTTTTGTAAAGAAACTGTTTGTTCAAGAAACTGAATAACAAGAGTCAAATGTTGTTGAGAAACGTCCATGAGAAAAAGTAAACTCTTTTACTTTTCACTTTTTTTTTTAAACCCTATTTTTTTTTCTTTTGTTTCTTTCTTCCTCTTTTTTTTACTACTTGAACTGTCCAGTTAAGTAATGGATAAGTATTCACCTACTGTTGTGCTCAACACTGAAACAGAACCTGATGGGGTTTACACTTATAAAGAGGACCATGTTATAATTAGTTATTATCATTTGTATAATGAAAGAAAAACTGGTTCGATTTGTTCTTATAAAGTAAATCGAGAAACAAATCAATTAGAGTTATTAACCAACAACAGAACCCCTGCAATTCATAATTTAGGAACAGTGATTGTTGAAGATACAAAATTTATTACTGCATGTACTGCAAATGCAAAAGTATTATTTTTTACTCCAAATGACGAATTAAAAGAAGTAAATTGTGCAATAATACCAGAAGAATGTGAAGTATTGTCAACGTCTGTTGGTGGTGAGACATTAGTCGCATCAAGAAATGATGGCTATATATCATATTGGAGATTATTTAGAAATGGCAGATGGAAACCAGTTAAAGAAGTAAAGTGTCATGACGCAGAAGTGTGGACTGTTGCAATGAATATTGATGGAAAAACTTTACTTTCAGGAAGTGATGACACGTATTGTAAAGCATGGACAGATGATGAGATGATATTTAAAATTCGATTTGATGCAGGAGTCACTGACTTAATTTGGCGAAATCAAACAAATTTTTTAGCTGGAAGTTATGACGGTTCTGTAAAAGAATTTGATATCAGAAATTGGAAAAAACCTTTATGGGAGGGTCATGTTGATGGTGGAGCAGGATGGAGAATGAGCGACCAAGGAAATAGAATTATTGTTGCTGGTGCTTGTGGAGGTGTTGTTGAATTTTGTCAAACTTCAAATAGGCTATTTGAAAAAACATTTCAGAAATACGAGCCACACGATAGTATGGTATATGGAGCTGACGCCCTTGGAAATGATATTCTTGCATGTAGTTTTTATGACAAAAAAGTAGTTTTGTGGAGGAGGTATGATAATTAAAATGGTTAATTAATATTCATTTTCATTTAAAAATTCAAATTGTTAAAAAGATGAAAGACAATTGTTTTTGCTCTAAAAGAGTTAATTTATTTAAGAATAATGGAAATTGAGTAGAAAAGAGCA
>NW_001853691.1:8062-11534 GCF_000209125.1 Entamoeba dispar SAW760
AAAACATAAAATTACTTCAATTAAACTAGTAAAATACGAATAAGGTTCTAAAATAAACGAATAAATAATTTAGAAATTTAAATTCTTAATTATCATAAACCATTAATTAAAACAAAATCAATCAAATTATTTTGATGAAGAACTCTTACTATCTTTACTTACTGATTCATTCTCATCATTTATAGGATGTGGTAATGGACTTACTGTTGGTGTATTTAAATTGAGTAATGGTGATTTAGCTTTGTTGCTCACTGTTCCATCAAGTGGCATTGGACTTGCAGATGGTGTGTTTAAATTAATCAACTCTTTTGGTTTTTCAGTAGATTCTGATGATTCATCATCTTGTTTTTTCTTTTTTTCATCTTCAGCTTTTAATGTTTCAGCAATAGATGCTTCTCCTTTTGCTAATCGTTTAAGCTCTTCAGCACATCCTGATTGTTGGACCAAATTATTGAATATTGTTGTTTCTTGTTCAATTAAATTAATTGGAGTATCCATTTCCATTAAATGACCATCATCAAATACCATAACTCGATTAGAATCCATAATCGAATGTAATCTATGTGCAATAGTTAATGTTGTACAGTTTTTAAAATTCTTTCTAACCATTTCTTGAATCATAATATCTGTTTGAATATCAATTGATGCTGTTGCTTCATCCATAATTAATATTTTAGCTCCTTTTAATAATGCCCTTGCCATACAAATCATTTGACGTTCTCCAAGTGAGAAGTTTTCTCCATTTTCTGTAACTACATAATCTAATTCTTTATTTACATTAACCAATTCCAATACATGTTTCATTTCTTCATCACTCTTTTGGAATGTAGGATCAAGATTTTCTCTAATTGTACCACTAAACATTGTTGCTTCTTGTGGTAAAATACACATTCTTGATCTTAATGTATGCATAGGAATTGTTGTTGTATCAATACCATCAACAAGAATTGACCCACCTGCAGGTTCTTCGATTCTAAACAATCCTGCCATCATTGTTGATTTTCCACTTCCTGTTCTTCCTACAATACCTATTTTTTCTTTGTCATTAATAATGGCATCTACTCCTTTTAAAACTAATGGTAATCCTTCACGATATCTAAATTGATATCCCTTTAATTCAATCTTTCCTTCTTTTGGCCAATCTTCAGGTATTTCTTGATACTTTCTTTTCTTCTCTTTTGTTTCTTCAACAGGAATATCTTTTAATACTAATACTCTTTCTACTGATTGCATGACAATATCCACTTCTAATATATTTTGTGAGAAATCTGTAATAAATCCTCCAAGAGTTGTGATATTCATCAATGCAACTCCTGCTACTCCTGATTCAATTCCTCCTTTAATTTTCAAAATAACAATAACCATAACTGTAATAATAGCAAGTCCAACACCTAACCAATCTAATCGTTGTGAATACCATGATTTAGCCATTTGAAGAGTATAATATGATAAAGTATTGTTTTTCATCTTCTTAATCACAGCATCTAAGAATGTTTCTTGTCCACCATATGTTCTAACTGTTGCTAATCCTAATAATGTTTGATCAAAATGAATAAATATTGGAGATCGTGTAACTCCTTCTAGTCTTTGCATTTCAATAGATGCTCTTACGAAGTATTTATGGAATAAAAAGAATGCAATTAACACAAGTACAACAACAATAATCAAATAATATGAACATGTACAAATTACAACAAAAATTGCTATAATATCACAACATTGTCCAAAAAATTGTTCATATTGTTGAGGTAATCTAAAATCAACAAATCTTAAATCTCTTGAAAAGTAATTTAATAATCTTCCTAATGGTGTAATATCAAAGAATGATAATAATGTACCAAATAAATTTCTTATCATCATTTTATGTAATCCATTTGCACATAATAATCCATATATTGATATTCCAATCATTGACATTAATGTAAAAATAATTTGTACTCCAAGTGAAATAGAACTTGCATAGAAATAATATGTATCTCCTTCTGGATGTTCTTCATCTATTTTATTTGTCCAAAATGTAATAAATAAATTGTAACATACTCTCGATGCACATCTAACAACAAATGGCATTAAACAAAGTATTAATCCAATAAATCCTCCTGCTCTAAAATAATGCCAATATGTACTCCATGCAACTCCTCCTACAGATCTCTTTTCTTCAACAACATCAGTAGCAACAACATCTTGTGGAACTGTTTCAGTGTCTTGTTTTTTATTATTATCTTTCTTTTTAGAACTTACAGTTTTAACAAATTGAGATGCTTCTAAGTTTGAATTTCTTTAATTCTTCAATACTACCATTAAATGCAATTTTCTTATCTTCAATAACAATAATTCTATCTGCTTTATCAATAAAATATGTTTGATTTGTGACAATAATTCGTGTTTTATTTCCTAACAATCCTTCCATTGCATGTTCAAAAATAAATGATCCAACTTGAAAATCAACTGCTGATAATGGATCATCAAAAATAACAATATCTTTTGAGTTGTATAATGCTCTTGCAATAGAAATACGTTGTCTTTGTCCACCAGATAAATTAGCTCCTCTTTCTGCAACTTCATACATATCACCTCCTCTTAATATTTGTAAATCTCTATTTAAACATGCACATGTACATGCATTATTATACTTTTCTCTATTAAATTTCTCTAAGAAACAGATATTTTCTCTTACTGTAGTATTCATTAACCATGGTGTTTGTGATGCATATGTAATATTTCCACTAATAATTGTTTCTCCTTTACTTTGTTCTAATTCTCCTAATATTGATAATAAAAATGATGACTTTCCACTTCCAACACTACCTAAAACACATACTAATTCTCCTTTCTTAATTTTTAATTCATCACAACTAAATGCTGTTTCTCCATTAGGGAAATTATAATTAACATTTTTCATATTAATTGCATATTCTGAATTTGGTGCTGATGTTCTATCTTGTGGTTGAAGTTCTGGTGTCAAGAAAAATTCTTGAAGTCTTCCAATAGCAACTTTAAATGTTGTTACACATGAAACAAAGTATCCAAAATTCATAAATGGTCTTCTAATTGCATTAAAATAAGCAATACAAGTAAAAACTTTCCCAACTTCTAAATGATAGTCAATTTGAATATAAACAAGATATAATATAAATGCCATGAATGGTGATAGTTCTAACATTAATGTAACTAACGATGATCGTGCTGACATTGTACCTCCCATACACCATAATTCCTTTGTTCTTAATTTCCTTAATCTTTTATGAAGTGGTTCTTCCCAAGCATTGTATTTAATAAATTTAATACTTCTTAAAATCTCTCCTAAAAAGTTTAATCGTTTATCAGTAGCATTTTGTGTTTTACGGAAGAAAAATCCAATCATTTTACCTGATAACATATTAACACATACAAATAATAAACAGACTCCAATTGGAATAAAAGCCCATATATGTAATAATACAAAGAAGAATTATACATACTACTAAAAATA
>NW_001853690.1:0-2573 GCF_000209125.1 Entamoeba dispar SAW760
ATAACTATACCTATCCAACTTTATACTCTCTATGTTTCTTATATGTATATTACTTATTTCTACTACTTATTATCAACTATACACCTATCCTATACTATATCCTTATTATCTTATATGTTTATATTCCTATTTCACTATATTACTATATTACTATTTGACTATATGACTATATTCCTATTTGACTATATTACTATATTCCTATATTACTATTTGACTATATTACTATTTGACTATATGACTATATGTGTTTGTAGAGTATGTATGTATGCTTATTATTTATGTTATATAAATCTCTTAGTGTTCCTATGTGTATAACTTCTATTATTTATGTTCTTATTTTATTATTTTATTATTTTATTATGTTATTATTTTATTATGTTATTATTTTATTATGTTATTATGTTCTTATTTTATTATCCATGCTATTATGTTCTTATTTTATTATCCTATTATGTTATTATGTTATTATGTTCTTATTTTATTATGTTCTTATGTTCTTATGTTATTATGTTATTATGTTATTATGAGTGTGTTCAATATCATCATCCCTTACCTATTTCTACTATAACCGATTGGCCTTGTTAGCTCAGTCGGAAGAGCATCAGCCTTCTAAGCTGAGGGTCGCAGGTTCGAGCCCTGCATGAGGCGCCTTTTTATCATCCATATCTATAACTATAACTATACCTATAACTATACCTATCCAACTTTATACTCTCTATGTTTCTTATATGTATATTACTTATTTCTACTACTTATTATCAACTATACACCTATCCTATACTATATCCTTATTATCTTATATGTTTATATTCCTATTTCACTATATTACTATATTACTATTTGACTATATGACTATATTCCTATTTGACTATATTACTATATTCCTATATTACTATTTGACTATATTACTATTTGACTATATGACTATATGTGTTTGTAGAGTATGTATGTATGCTTATTATTTATGTTATATAAATCTCTTAGTGTTCCTATGTGTATAACTTCTATTATTTATGTTCTTATTTTATTATTTTATTATTTTATTATGTTATTATTTTATTATGTTATTATTTTATTATGTTATTATGTTCTTATTTTATTATCCATGCTATTATGTTCTTATTTTATTATCCTATTATGTTATTATGTTATTATGTTCTTATTTTATTATGTTCTTATGTTCTTATGTTATTATGTTATTATGTTATTATGAGTGTGTTCAATATCATCATCCCTTACCTATTTCTACTATAACCGATTGGCCTTGTTAGCTCAGTCGGAAGAGCATCAGCCTTCTAAGCTGAGGGTCGCAGGTTCGAGCCCTGCATGAGGCGCCTTTTTATCATCCATATCTATAACTATAACTATACCTATAACTATACCTATCCAACTTTATACTCTCTATGTTTCTTATATGTATATTACTTATTTCTACTACTTATTATCAACTATACACCTATCCTATACTATATCCTTATTATCTTATATGTTTATATTCCTATTTCACTATATTACTATATTACTATTTGACTATATGACTATATTCCTATTTGACTATATTACTATATTCCTATATTACTATTTGACTATATGACTATTGTGTTTGTAGAGTATGTATGTATGCTTATTATTTATGTTATATAAATCTCTTAGTGTTCCTATGTGTATAACTTCTATTATTTATGTTCTTATTTTATTATTTTATTATTTTATTATGTTATTATTTTATTATGTTATTATTTTATTATGTTATTATGTTCTTATTTTATTATCCATGCTATTATGTTCTTATTTTATTATCCTATTATGTTATTATGTTATTATGTTCTTATTTTATTATGTTCTTATGTTCTTATGTTATTATGTTATTATGTTATTATGAGTGTGTTCAATATCATCATCCCTTACCTATTTCTACTATAACCGATTGGCCTTGTTAGCTCAGTCGGAAGAGCATCAGCCTTCTAAGCTGAGGGTCGCAGGTTCGAGCCCTGCATGAGGCGCCTTTTTATCATCCATATCTATAACTATAACTATACCTATAACTATACCTATCCAACTTTATACTCTCTATGTTTCTTATATGTATATTACTTATTTCTACTACTTATTATCAACTATACACCTATCCTATACTATATCCTTATTATCTTATATGTTTATATTCCTATTTCACTATATTACTATATTACTATTTGACTATATGACTATATTCCTATTTGACTATATTACTATATTCCTATATTACTATTTGACTATATTACTATTTGACTATATGACTATATGTGTTTGTAGAGTATGTATGTATGCTTATTATTTATGTTATATAAATCTCTTAGTGTTCCTATGTGTATAACTTCTATTATTTATGTTCTTATTTTATTATTTTATTATTTTATTATGTTATTATTTTATTATGTTATTATTTTATTATGTTATTATGTTCTTATTTTATTATCCATGCTATTATGTTCTTATTTTATTATCCTATTATGTTAATATGTTATTATGTTCTTATTTTATTATGTTCTTATGTTCTTATGTTATTATGTTATTATGTTATTATGAGTGTG
>NW_001853689.1:0-22782 GCF_000209125.1 Entamoeba dispar SAW760
TTTATTATCATTATTCATCATTATCATTTTATTCTATTGATTTATTTCAATAATAATATATCAAATGAGAATAATAATAATATAAAAAGAAATAATAAGAAATTATAAAATTCGATAATAAGAAATAATAATAAAATAATTAAATGAAATATATTCATTTATAAAATACTTATTTATTTTTAATCAACATATTATGATATAAAATATAATATAAATATTAATTCTATTCATTTATTTATATATTAATAAATAAATCAATAATTTAATATAAGAATATATTATTATTAATATTCATTTATGATATATATTAAAATCAAATTTCATTAAATTTATTAAAATATGTAATTAATATATGTTTATATATTTGATTAAATACATATTCATGTTTTAATATTTGATTATTATTCATTATTTTATTTATTTATTTTGATTTATATTTTATTATTTATATTATTTATTTTATTCATGTATTTGATATTTATATTTTAAATATATTCTTATTATTTAATTATTTCATTTCTTATTAATATTATTCATATTCATATTTCATTTAATTTAACTTATAATTTATTTTTATTGATATTTATATTATATAAATACAAATAGATTAATAAAATTGATATTTATTTATCTATAATATCAAATTCATTTAATTAATAATAGAAAATCATAAGTTAAAATATAGAATATAAGAATAATCAACAATAATAAAATAATAATAAAGATATAAAAGATAATAAATAAATAAGATAAAATAGAAGATATAAGAAATAATAAACATATACAATAAATAATAATAAATATTTTAACACAATAAAAAAGAATAATGTCAAAAAGAATAAATAAGAAAAGAATAATAATAATATAAATGATAATCAATTATAATTTGTTTCTACTTCAAATTATATTGTATTTCATTTATTGTATTTTTATTTCATTTATCACCATTTGTTAAAACAATCTCTTGGTATTCTTTTATTTTTCTTTAATTCTTCAACACATCCACATTCATAAAAACATCCCCATCCAAATGATGTAATTGATGATGGTATATTAATTGATTTTACTGATGAACATCCATAAAAACACCAATATCCTAATTTATTAATAGATGATGGTATATTAATTGATTTTACTGATGTACATTTATTAAAACACTTATATCCTATTTCACTAACTGATGATGGTATATTAATTGATTTTAATGATGAACATTCATAAAAACAACATTTTCCTAATTTAGTAATTGAAGATGGAATAATAAATTCATTAATATCTTTCTTTTCAATATTCTTTCCATTGATTATTTCTAGAGTTTTTGGTATTTCAGTACTAAATAACACTGGTTCATTCATAAATATTCTTTCTTCACTTACAAATTGTAGATTGTCTATATTCATCGATGTTAATGATGAACATTCTTCAAAAGAATAACGTCCTATTTCATTAATTGATGATGGTATATTAATAGATTTTAATGATGAACATCCTGAAAAACAACCATATCCTATTTCACTAATTGATGATGGTATATTAATTGATATTAATGATTTACATTCATCAAAACATTCATATCCAAGTGATTTAACTTCTGATGGTATTGTATTTCCATATGATTTTCTATCTTCTTTTGTATATTCTATATTTTTATAGATATTTCCTTGTTCTTTTTCTTGTAAATATTTTGAATAACTTACTAAATACCATATTACATATTTAAATATTTTTCCATCATCAAATATTTCATCATATTTATTATAAATATGAAATGTTTCAATATTAGTAAACAATTTTCTTGAATATTCATCTAATGGAATTGGATTAAAATGAAATCGTTCAATATTTCCTCTAAATCTTTTAATTCCCATTTCTAAATTAATAAAATCATTAATATCATTAAAATACATTGATGTTATCATTATTTCATTATATCCTAATTTCATTATTGATTTATTATTTATTAGTTGTTTTTATTAGTTCTTTTATTTTTATATTTTAATTTCTTCTTTTTTATTCTTTATCATCATTCTATTTTTATTAATTGATATTTGTTATGAAAAACAATAAATAATAACAAATAAAATAAAATGTTATTTATTTTTATTTTTATTCATTCTTAATTATTAAATATTTCATTTTGTTGTTATTTTATTCATCATTGATTCGAAGGTAGCACGTCAGAGACAACACCACACATTTCCCTAAAATATTTCCATCTTTCAAATCTACCAATTATGGACTGGTTATAATGTTGTATTTAGTTAGAAAAACATCTTAATCAATATTGTAAGAATAACAGTGATTATTAATTACAATGATGGGATATCATTGATAATAAAAGAATGGGTATTTATAAAGATGTTATTATTACTTGTTAGAATACAAGTATTTTTGATAATATAAGATTATCAAAGGAAAAGGGTCAAGTGGTTGAGACTAAAAAGAATATTAACTCATAGTAATACACTAGTAATCATATATTCTCCTTAAAATAAGAAAATGAAGAATAATTTTAATACACATTAAAATCAAATAGAAATTAAATAAAGAATATTTAAATAATTGATGTTTAAAATACTTTATTCCACATCAAATAAAAGATAAAATGAAATTATCACAATTCAACAACTAAAATCAAAGAATGACTAATAAATAATGAAAATACATTGTTAAAACAATTAATCTACATTGAATAATGAACAAAATAAAATTATTAACATTTAATTATCTCCTTTTTATTTGTTTTGATTTGATTATTATTATTTAAATTATCAATATTAATGAAAAATTAAAGGAATGACAAACAATTGAAGAATCATATTTTTGATGAAAGAACAGTAGAAATGGTAATAGAACATTTCTATGTACAATCAAAAACAATTGTGGTAAATTATTCAAATTAGAAAATAATTTGCCATAATTGTTTTTTGATTATTTTTGTTCAAAAAATTTTATACAATATAAATAATTTTTTAATATTTCTTCATATTTACAAGAATTATTGAAAAATCTAATGAATATTCACTTCAGTTGTTCGAAGATAGAATAATTTGAAAAGAGAATACTTGATAGATTTTTGTTAGTGTAAAATATGGTATGATGACAAATAATGGATTTAGATTTATGTTAGTTTAAAAATATAATAAATTTTAACATATTCATTCTGAATAAATTTCATATTGAAAACATATTTGATAATTTAAATAATTTGATTGATATTTTCATACTAAAAATATCAGTTTAAAAATTAGAACAAATTAATTTACATTAAATTATTTTACTTCTATAACATATTGTACTTTTATTTATTCATATTATTTTACTTTTAAAAAAGATATTTGTTGTTATTGAAAAAATTAGTTAGGATTAATTTTTATAACATTTGAATGATTTTATCATTTTTTCTATTGAAATATATTCTCTCATATTCTTTGATTGTCTTGTTATATCATCTTCTTTTCTTTAAGAAAGATTCTATTAAGAAAAGTGTTATATAACCATTATGTTTTAATTGTCCAATACATTCATCAATTTTTATAGAATAAATTATTTGATCATTTGTTAATTCTAATACTTTCATTATTTGTTTATTCATTCTTCTCATAAACACTGGATATTTAACATTTCCATATTTAATATGTACTACACATTCTTTTCTTATTATATTAATTTTATTAACATATACTATCATACTAAATAATAACAATAGAATCAATTCATAAAGAATGTATAATGAAAATATCTATAAAATAATGACACTAATCAAAATATATAAAGAATTAAAATAAATGATATGAAGGAGAGAATATAATGAAAAGAATAAAAATAAGAAATAAATATCAAAAAATTAAAAATAATTTCTAAAAAACAAAAAAAGAAAAGAGAAAAAATAAAAAGAAAACAAAATAACAATTTCAAACATAAAAAAAATAAAATATTTGTTTGATTGAATCAACTGGTATTTTGTATGTTTTTATCATTTCTTGAGATTGACTAATGACATGTCACTCATGTAAATGTGTTACAATTTCATTTAAATTGTTTTGTATTGAATTTAAGTTATTTTATATTCATAGTTAGTGTATATTTGTGAATCTAATGAATTTAATTGATTTAGAAGTGAGTATTCAATTTGATAATCATTAATACCACAAAAATAAACACTATTTTTACTGTCAATAACTTTAATTTCATTAAACAAGTGTTACAAACAATAATACCATTTGTTCTAATGTCTTGAACAATAAATAAGATGTGGTTGATCTGATTGTAGTTGGTATTTCTCATTGAATTTTTGATTTAAATTTTAATTAATCTTTACCACTATCTTTATAACTCATTCCTCTCTTTGTTGTAATTACATTTTGTTTATTAACCTCACATCCAGAAGTAATCATTCCATCATTTTTATCAGTTTCTCCTTTGTTATTATTAAATACTTCATCATCAGTAACTACAATGATTAAACCACAATCATTTACATTTAAATCATTAACACTGTAATTATAACAATTGAAAATAACTTATTCATCACTTATTCAAACAACATCATTGATTTCATTATAAACAATAACAAAATCTTCATGAACAATAACCATTTGAGATTTTTGTTGAAGGGTTTCACAAATAATTAGTGGTTTATTACTAATTCAGAAATTGGAACAATACATCGTTGTTTTGTTGAATCATTTATATCACTTGATAATACACCATGTTTTTATTTGTTCAATTCAACATCAATGATTGTATCTGGAGAAGAACACATTCTTTTACTTTCATTTGTTTTAGATGATATTCTTTAATGTCTTTCTTTTCATTTGAAGATATTTGAATGATTCATTTTGTTGATCATTTGAGATAGTCTTTTCATAGAATTGACATAATCGTCAGACATAATCAGATAATTGTTCAAACAAGATGAAATAATATCCTCAATTGTTTTTGGTAATGTAGAAAGTGTCTTTTCAATTGTATTTAATCATTCTAAAATACTTTCATCTTAGATTCATGAATAATGTTATTACTATCACCACATTGTTGTTGTGTTGATTCAGTGTATTCAATGGAATAATTGAAAAGATAGATGTAATTGATAATGAAGTATTTGATAAGTTAAAAAAGAATGAAATCAAATAACAAAAAATGAATAAATTGTGTTATTTAAAAAGAATAAACGTGACAACACGTATTCACATTGTAAAAATACATCACTATTCAATATCTATTTACTTAAATACTACCCATCAACTGAAATGAAGTATTCATGGCTGACTCACACGACAACCAACAAGACAGAAAAATATGGAAAGAATCAACAAGGAAAACAGTTGAAATTGAAAATATGAATGATGGATAAATTTCTGTCATTCATAAGGGTTTAAAGGAGAAGATAATAAATGAAAAGCATCAAAAGAAGATATTGAAATGTTAAAAATGGGAATTGAATCTATTGAGAGTGATGGTAAATTAATGTACAAAATCATAGAGAAGAGTGATAAATATTTAACTCAGAAATCTAAAAGTGAAAAAACAGAAATAAAATCAGAAGAACTCAAAGAAGAAATAAATAATCATGAAGAGTTAGTAGAAAATATTGAGAAAGGGAAAGATTTCATTAAAATGAATGGAAATATGAAATAGGTAAAGTTCATTTAGAAATAACAAATGAAGATATTCTTTTTATTGTTTGTGGATTTTACAATCTATTGTTCAAAACAACCTATTGGACAACATGGTATTTATCAAAATGATGTAATTATGAAAGTATTAAAAAATCAAATAACAACACTTGTAGATTCTAAAGTGATATTTAAAATTATTTGTTTCATTTGTTCTTTCATTACAGAAAAAGAAGAAATTCAAGAAATTTTATCTTCAATTCATTTAAAGAAAAATATAAACAGATATTAACAAATGGTGATGAGAGAATTAATGAATGAATGAATTATACATTAAATAAATTTAAACACAAACAATTTAATAATCAAATCATGTTTATTGAATATATTTTAATTAAACAATAAGTAAAAAGAATAATAAAGTAATTTAAAAGTGAAACAATGAAAGAATGGAGTTAATTATCAAAGAGATTATATTTTTTGATTAAATTGTTAAATGAATATTTTATTAATCATTATGAAACATTACAAATCAAGTTAATATTTAAATGAAATAGAATATAAAATGTTTATAAAGAATAAAATGATTTAATAAATGATTAAAAATGAACAACACTAATATTCTAATGAAATATTAAATTCAAAAGAAGAATGAATAAAATAAAAATGATATTTAGATTATTATTTAAGACATTAAAGATACAAATAAATAATGAATAGAGTTATTTCATTTTGATGATAATATGATAATCATTTTATTTAATTGATGAAATATTTTTGTTTATATTGTATTTAAAACAAAATAATAAATAAAGTTGTTATTTATTTAATTATTTTTGTATTACAACACTTGTTTATTTACAATACTTGTTGTAGATATATTCAAATATTTATTACATATCTTATTAACAAAATAATAATCTATGAATAAATTAATAAAAGTAAATTAATGAAAAATAAAGTGTATATTATCATATATTACTTAGAATCTAATTTAATATTAACTACTTTCTAACTCTGATATATTTGTTTTATTTCATCAATTGTGGTATTTCAGTATAATCAATTAAGAATATAATACATTTGATTTGTTTTAAACAAATTTAATTTAAACACCAAGATTTTCTTTTCTATTACAAAATATGTATAATTGAGTTTAATTTTCAATGAAGTAAAATGTTTTGAAATGATGAGACATTAGAATAAAAGAAAAAGAATAACTAAGAAACTAAATAGTATTATCAATGAATAGTTTTATTCAAATATATTTCATTGAATATTTATTTTTTATACACAATAATTTGATAAATAATGAAACCATTTTATAAGTTTTCATCATTAATTTCAAATCAAATAAGAAAAGAAGTTGAATGTATTAACAATGGATATTTTTATATTAAACAAATAAAGATAATTAAACAATAAATCAACATGAGTATAACTAATTGAATTAATAAAGAATTCTGTACTTTTACATAATTGATTTTTAATAATTATCAATTTAGATTCTTCCAGTTGAAAGATAAGTATACTATTATGTTTATCTTCATTGTTTTTTAATAAGAAGGAAAGAAAGAAAAATAGAAATCATCAAAAAGAAACAAGTCTCATTTTTTTAATACAATGAAACATTTTAAAACAGAGTTAGTTCTGTACAAAATAAACATAATGAGAAAATACTGAGAAGTTAATAATAAATGAATACTGTCAATTACTTTTTATTTAAACTCTAAAATAAATGAATAAATACAATGATTTTATCATTGTTTTTAATACTTGTTTTTAAAGTCTTAATTCAAATAATCCATGATTTATCATACTTATTTTGCATTTACATGTAATAGTGGATGTTATAAAATGGTAGTTTTGTAAAAGTATGTTTTATTTAATGGTATTTAAAACAATAAAATAAATAACAAATTATAATGTGTAATTCAACATGTTATGATTGTTCTCAAACCACTACTCATGTATTGAATGTAATAGAACACGTTATTTATAAATAATGTAATTTTTATGTGAGTTAAAGTTAAATAACAAGGATAAATGATTTATAAAAAATAGAGTGTTCAACAACATTTGAAAAACATTGTCAAAGATGTAATGAAGAAGATGGATGTATTTACTGTCAATGTGGAAATCAAATTCAATATAAAATATGTTGGTCATGTAAAGACATTGATGAACATTGTTTATTATGTTCAAATAATCAATGTGAATCATGTTCTGATGATTTTATAGGTAATAATGGGAAATGTCAATCATGTTTAAAAATACACTTACTTTTTGAAATAATTGTCTTGAATGTAATCAAATTTATGTTATAAATGTTCAGATGGATCATCAGGAAATATCCATTACTTAGAGGAAATATGTTGATTGTTCAGAGAAATAATCACATCGTACACAATGTAATGATAATGAATGTTTTAGTTGTGAAAAAAATACAGGGTATTATTATTCTAATGGAGAATGTAAAACTTTGATTTCTTTTGTTTTATTTCTTTTGATAATAATCAATTAGATTGTTCTTCTCATTGTTTGACATGTTCTACTTCAAACACTTGTACTCGATATCAAGATGGATAGTATGTAACAACGAATCAATGTGTTTCATGTTCAACAAGAAATGTAAAATGTGATGCAACTTCATGTTTTTCTTGTTTAGAAAACTCATATTTATCAAATGGAATTTGTACATGTTATCAAAACAAATATTCACATTGTCTTTAATGTTCTTGGAACACAACTTCTACTTCATATGTATTATGATCTTATGGATATTGGTTTAATGGAAATGTATGTGTTCAATGTAATAGAATGTGTTGAATAGAAGGATATGTTGATTCAACAAAATGAATTAATTGTAAAGAATGATATATTTGATAATAATAATAATAATAAATGTGATGATTGAAGTTCTGGTTAATGTGACAATGGTTGTAATAATTGTTGATTGAAATGAAAAGATAATTATGTTTTAAATGAAAGAAGATGTTATGCAACAATATATCAAAATGTTGTGAAGTTTTAATAAATGGAAGATGTATAAATCATGGTGATATTGGATTGAAAACAACAGATAAATGTATAACATGTAATTCTATTTATTATCTTAAATGGTATTTGTGTATTAAAGAACAATATATTGATAAATGTTCTGTTGTTAAAACATCAACAAAGGACAATTAATTTGTCAATGATGTAGAATATAATCCAGATTGTGATGTAAAAATTGTACAAGAATAACAGTGTTATAAATATATTGATATTATTACTACAAAGAAACAATGAGAACATGTACTGAATGTTCATGTGGATATCACTTTGAAAATCATTATGTAATACAATTGAACATTTGAAATGAGTAGAAAGTACTAAATGTTAAGTTAATTATCATGTTAATAATTGAGTTTGTATTAAATATGAACAATAAGTTGGTTGGGGAACCAAAATAAGCGAAGAAATTATGCATCTAAATAAAATGATCAAATGAAAATGGTGTATTATATTTTTTGCATAATGGAATATTCTGTTTTCTATTATTTTCTCTTAAAATTAAAAATATAAAATAAAATAAAAAGTAGGTAAAATAATAATTCTATAACAATCAGTCGACACTTTGTAACTTCTTGTTGTATTGAGTATGATGTTTCTTGAATTGTTGAGTATATTCATTCATAAATCTGTTCATTTTATATTATTCTTTATTTCTTTTCATTTACCTTCAATTCTATTTTAATGTGAAAATATCATTATGAAATGTAATAAAGAAGAACATTATGTTAATTCAAATTTATAATGTTAGTTATGAATAACAATGATTATATAAATATGAATATCCATCTTATTGTTATTAATGAGTAAATATGTTAAATTTCATTTATCACATTGATGAGATGTCATAATGATATGTTAATAGATGTTATTATTTATTTATTTAAATGATATAATTATTGATATGAAAATTAAATTATATCACATATGATTATCAATGATGAATGATGATAAAGTACAATGTAAATTATTTATATTATCATATCAAACAAGAGATAAATGATGAAACAAATAAAAAGATAATAAATAAGAAGTATCAATGAAATGATGATATGATAATAACAAATTAAATAATTTAAACATCAACACAATAATACAGAATGAAGAGTGACTATTTAATATTAATTATAAATTAAACAATTATAATTAATAATAATGAATTTAATGTTCATCTTTAACTTTCATTCATGATAATAACTCATTAATTTTATCATTAATCATTATATTTATTTCTTATTATTTTCTTTATTCTTTCTTTTATCATTTTCTTTTTATATTTATTTTATTTCAATTTCATCAACAGATATATTCATTTAATACAGAAATCGAAGTAGAAAGATAGAACTAATAATGTACAAATATGTTATTCTCATATTTAATCACAAATATTTACATCTAATAATATTTTCTACTATTTTTACCTTTTAAACAATTAACAAGAATTAATTTGCAACATGATAATTCATTTCAATGATCTATCAATCATAAATACCATGTTTTAATCAAACAATGATTACATTCATTACATTTAGACAACAATTATGAAATAATTAACAAGTTCACAAATCATTAAAATAATATAATGATAAATACGAATAAAATGCATAATTTCGTGACCGAATAAAGATAAATAAAGATAAATAAAGAAGAAGAATATATAGAAATGAACAAAAGATGAATAGATGAAAGAAACAAGAAAAAGATAATATAAATAACAATAAATATAATAAATAATTATACATTAATTCAATTCAATAAACTAAAAGAAATAATGATAAACAATATGAAAGATGAAATAAATAATAATAAAATAATACAATACAATAAAATAAAGAAAAAGAAATAAATAAAATAACATATATTAATTATTATTTCAATAAAAAAAATATGTAATGAAATAATTAAATATATGAATGAAGAATGGAATGTGAAAGTGAAAATATAGAAGATATCAAAAAAGAAATATATAAAATATCATATTGTATTTCTAAATATCAATAAAATAATTTTATAAGAATATCAAAATGATGAAATTAATAATCTAAGAAGAAGAGTGAATAAATTAAAATAATTATTAAATAACAAGAATTACACTAGAATTAAAATAATAAATAGAAGCAAATAATACAATGATGAATATATTAATAATAAAACATGAAATTAAACAAATAGAATATTTAATTAATAAGAAGAAGAATAGAATAGGAATTAATAAAGAAGATAGGAGAAGAATAAGTAAAAATAAAATAATGATAAGAAATGTGAAGAAGAATAAATAAAAAAGAAGTGAAGAAATAGAATATCCAATTGGTGATGATACAATTAGATTCTGGAAAGGGATATATGAAAGAGAGAAATAGGCGTTAATAATAAATATATTAGAAGAATCATAGAAGAGTGAAGAAAGAAGAGTAACAACAAGAGAATTAAAATATCACTAGATGAAATAGAATACGCCATAAAAACAATCCATGAAAAGCTCCTTGATTTGATTGAATAGAAGGATATTATTGGAAGCATCTAACTGAGTACAGAGATAAACTAATAGAAATATTCTAATCATGGTTAGAGTACCAACAAAGTATCCTCATGCAGATAGTAGTTGGAAAGACATTACTAATTTACAATTGTGGTAATTCTAAATCACCAGAAAACTATAAACAAATATGTTGTCTTAATATAATAATGAAAGTATTTACATTATTCATTAAAATTAAAATCACATACTAATACAAATAAATGATGTTAAATACAAAATAGATAAAAATCAAATAGGGTGTAAAGAAAGGTGATTATCAGCAAAAGAATGCATCATTAAAAGTTATCTAAGAATGCAAGAAATGGAATCTAAAAAGATTCAATAAGATATTCTATGATATAAAGAATGCCTATGATTGTGTAAATCATCAATGGATAATATATTCATTAAAATATTTTAATATTAATAATGCTATATCCCATTTAATTGAATGGATGTACAATAGATTGTGTATTAAGATGAGATATACATACAATAATAATTTAGACTATGTTAAATTAAAATGTGAGATATTATAATATGATTCTCTCAATTGTTATTTATTATCTATCAAATTATCATATCAGATAATTAAATGATATTGATATTAATTCAATCAAAGTAGATCACACTTTATACATTGATAATTTAAAAATTATATTTGATTCGAAGAAAGTAATTGAAGTATCCCATCAAAATATTATTGATGTAATTAAATGAATATTGATTGAAGTAAATATTAAAAAATATTGAATAATTAGAAAATGAAATATTACAATCAATGATAATATGATTGAAATCACATTGTAGATGAATCCAATTCATACAAATATCATTGTGTCTTCAAATATGAGAAGAATATTGATATAAAATGTATTAATAAAATAGAAAATGATATGATGGATAAAATAGATATCATCAATAAATTGAATGAAAGTAATAGAAATTACATCAATACAATTAATATTGAAATTATCAATATTTTCAGATTGTTGCATCTGTGATCCACTGACCAATCAATAAATTAGGTAAAATGGATCTATACATTAGAAAGAAGATGCAAGATGCAAATATCCACTCTAAAGCATTAAATAAAGATTATATATTAATAAAGATAAATTAATTGATTGATTAAAATTATTAAGAGATGAATGTGAATTAGAATTAATAAGAACAATAATGCATTATGAATAGAAAGAAGATAATGAAATAAGAGAAATGATGAAAATGAATAAGAAATGAAATTTGAAGAGATTTTATAAAACATGAGGTAAAAGAATTAATAAAAATGAAATTAATGAAATATATTTATTGTTACAAAATAAGAATGAACCATCTATAATAATAAAATATTTAAATAATAAATTTAATGAAATATATATTAATAAATTGAAATTAAATAATGTAAGTATTCATTTAATAAAATATTTTGAAAATGAAATGAATGTTATGAAATTAACATTAGAATATTGAAATTATTAATATAAAAAGAAATTAATATAAACATTTAAAATTAATGTAAGAAAATGGTGTAATTGTATTAATTAAGAAATTACTAATTACATGAAATAATAAATTAAAGTGGTGTAGTATTTGTAATGATAAAATAATAATAACAAATGAACACATATTATTAAATTACATTGTAAATAAGAATATACAAATTGATAAACAAGAAATAATAAGAGAATATATATGGAGATGTGATAAATTAAAATAAAAAATAAATATAATGAATGATGAAGAATTAGAGAATAAAATAAAAGAAAATAAAATGAAATTAATATTAAATAAAAATGAAATAAGTAAATTCAAATGAAGAATTGAAAATAAAGAAGTGTTCATAGTGTTGAATCAATAAACAGTTAATAAAAATGAATATTTCATAAAATATCATATATTTATATAGAAGATAAAATAAAACAAGTATGAATAATAAATGATATGAAAATAATATGTGATAAGAAGATAATTATAGCATTTACTAACAAACTTGAAAAGTACAGAACTCTCCATTTCAAAATAAAACAAATTAATAAACTAAAATGAAAGTAATTGCAGTAGTAATAACAATAAATTGATTATTCAATAAAGAGTCAGTAAGAATGATGAAATAACAAGATACAATAATTGCATATAAATTAGTGGCAAAAGATAGAATAATTATAAAATGAAAGACATAATGAAATAATGTGGATATCATGAAAGTGAATATAAAGATATAGAACTACCTCATGGACAAGACTTGGTAGAGAGTGAAAGACGTGATGTAATCCCACCTGAGTAAAGTGAAATAAATAAAACAAGATATACTGTTACTTATTTTATTAATTTCTTTTTTATGTATGCTTTTGTATCATTTTTATCTTTTCTATCTTGTTCATTTCTTATTTTTTAGTTCTCTTCTTTATTTGTTCTTTTCTTTATTTTTTCTCTTTTCTTCTTATTTTATGCTTTCTTCTTATGACAAGAGTATGGGATAAGAACATAAATAAACCATTCATAAATAAATTAAATAGTATGTGAATTACAAAAACAATTTATACCAACCTTCGATGATGATTAAAAAGAGTAATTATTATTCTATTTGTAATAATGGTATGTTGATTAATAAATAAACAAATGGCTAGATTGTAAAGAGGCGAACGAATTAAAATACCATGTGAAATAATGGTAAAAGATAATGTAATATTAAATATGAAAAATCTTATGAAATACTGGGGGTGGTCATTCGGGAAAGTACAGAAAGTAGAACAACTAGAAGAAGTAGATTTTTCGGAGAATGAATGACACGAAGAAATTCTCATCTGAACATCCCTTAAAATATTAATTCTTAATTTATTATTTTATTTTATGTTTTCGAGATCCTTTTACCATTTCAGAATATACATCACATTTTGTTGTCATAGCTATTGAGTATTATCATTGAATTTTGTAATGAAAAATAAACAATAAACAGGTAGTCATGTCAAAGAAAAGAAAGGACTTCAATAGCAATGAAATGCATAATAATTATGATAAAAGAAATAACAAGAAAAAAGGGATTAGAAAAAGAAGAATACAAATAAAAACAAATAAGAAACAAAGTAAATATAATGATATAAACATTATACAAATAAGAAATCTACATTATTAACAACAAATGAAATTCAAAAGAAAATTAAAAGAATAACAAGAAAATGGGAGAAAGGAGAATATTCAGAATTACTTAAAAAGTATGAAGGTAAAGAAAATGTATAATATTCTCCAAGAAGTATATTCAATAGGAAAGAAGAAAACAATAAAGAAAAACAAAGAAGAATTCAAAGATAAAACAAAAGATTGGAAAAGTGAAGATATTAAAACAATCGAAGAAGAAATCAAAAACAAAAATCGAAACAAAGAAATAAATGATAGATGTAAATCTGCAAGAATAATAAATGAAAAAGAAAATAAAAGGAAAACACAAGATAAAGAAGAGAAAAAGGAAGAAGAAGGCAACAAATAAGAAATTAACACACTTCAAAATAAAATCAAAGAATTAGAAGAAACTATTAAAGAACTTCAAACAAAAAAGAATGAATAAGAACGAACCATTTCAAATGAAATGATTCAAAAAACACGAAATACAATTAGAAAAGAGATTGAAGAAGAAATAAAAAAGATTCAAACACAAATAAACAATATTCAAACTACATATAATGAAATAAGAAAACGTTAAATTAAAATAATAAAATAAGACATTACAAGGAAAAATAAATAAAGCAAATGGTAGAAGGAACATAGAAGTAGGAGGTAAGGATGAAACCATCTTCACGCTCCGAGCTAGCTGTGAGAAGCTGAAGAAGGAGAAGGGCGAATTCCTTAAAGGTACTGAGCTGGAGAAGAGTGCTGAGCTGTTGAAGAAGAACATAAGAGATAAAGAAAATTAAATCTCTGTATATCAAAAAAGTGGGATTGAAAACTTTGAGATTACAGAAAAAACAAGAAAAGAATTAGACCATACACAAAAAGAAAATGAAGAACAAAAACAATTAATATCAAAACAACATGAAAATATCGAAAATTTTTTATCCCAGAAGGAACTGGAGAAGAAGAAAACAATGACTCTAGTGATAAATACACAACAAATACTGAGAACATCATCGTCTGGGTCAATACAAATGAACCAAACTACAACTATGAAAAAGACAATTCTGGAAATAGAAGAAGAAGAGAACAAAACACTGAATATCAAAAAAACAAGAAATGATAATCAGTCAAGAAGAGAAGAAAACACAACAAATCAAACAAATAGAATTTTAATTGATGTATTGTATTGTTTTGAATTAATTTGTTAAATAAGAAATTAAATAATAAATTAAGAAATGAACAAATAGAAAACATAATAAAAGTAATAAATATTAATGTAAATAATGATAAAGAATACATTAATAATATTAAAAAGTCACATAAAATAAAATAAACAATTAAAATATATATATATTAAAATGAAAGTGAACTCAATCATAGAAGGGAAAGTAGAGTGTAATCCAATAATAAAAAACATTATCATAAAAAATAACTCTACTGATATTGATGATGAATATCTTAACTCTTCATCAATCAAGTTAAAGAAATGGAAATAGATAAATGTGTAAATATTAATTACTACTGGAGAAGGAAAGAATCAGATAAATTAATAAGAGAAATAAATAATAAATGGATATGGTCAGGAGAATAGAAAATCTGCAAGAAGATATGAAAATGATTTCAATATGTATGTATTATTATCTCCAAAGTAAATTTAAATGAGATAAATTTGATGAAATAAAAGAAATCCTAAGGAAAATAAATAGAATAGAAGATCTAAACAATGGAATAGTACAGAATAAAATGCATCATGAGATTAAATGAACAAGATACAGATGAAATTAAAATCAAAGCACAAGAAAGAATAAAGTACATAAAATATATGATAACGATGATTAAAGAAAGAATTAAATTTAATAAGAATGAAATTATCAGAATCAATACAAATAAAATCATGTTTGATTCTAATAAGAAAATCAAAATAAAGAAGAAAGACCCACAAAATGAAATATACCCAAATAACGATATTACTTTAGAATATTTGAAATCGTTATATGAAACACAGGTGATATTAAATAAGGAACATTGGAAAATAAAACAAATCACCTCGTGGAATGAAAGATACAGAAATTATGATAGTGTCATCATCACATTGGATGAACTAAATCTAAGCCTGATGAAAATAAGTAATTGGAAAGCACCAGGTATTGACATTATATATGGGTATTATTGGAAGAGAATGTCATCATCAAGAGATTCCATTCTTAATATCTTCAATGAATGGTTAAACTTCAATGAAAACATCCTTCTAGACATGATAAGTGGAAGAACTATATTAATCCACAAAAGAGGTGATATGAACGATGTCACTAATTATCGTCATATCAGTTGTATAAATGTAATAATGAAAGTATTTACCTCCATATTAAAAGAGAAGATTCATAATAGAATTAACATGAATAATGAATCATTAAAAATTAGTAAAAATCAATTATGATATAAATTATAATTTCATGATGATAAAGAAGGATTAATTAATAATTATATGTTAAAGCAGTAAAAAGAAGAAAAATACCCAAAATATCTAGAGTCATATTATGACATTAAGAAACCATATGAAACAGTAAATCATGAATGGGTAATAGAATCACTAAAATATTTTAATATAGAGGGTGTCATCATAGACATTGTAGAAAGTATGATGAATAGATGGAAGATATTCATAGGATATAAATATAATGAATATCTAGGATGTATTAAATTGATGAATTTTACAATGTGATTCATTATCATTTTTACTCTTCATCATCCAAATGAATATAATTTCTCATTTCATAGAAGAGAAGTTCCCAAAATCAAACCATACATTGTATATGGATGAATTGAGAATAATGACACAAAGTAGCGAAGAAATGGGAACAATCCACAATGAAATTAAACAAATAATAAGTGGAATAGGGATAGAAATGAATGAAAAGAAATCAGGAATGGTATTAAAGAACATTAATAAAATACCAAATGGAATGCAAAACATCCCAATAATTGAAGGAGAGGACTTGTATAAATATTTAGGTGTATGGCAGTCCGATGAAATTAATGACACATTCAATTGTAAAATCATCAAAGAAAAGATGATGAAGAAAATGCAAGAAATAAATAGTGATGAAAGTAGTAATAGAAGTTATATTACAAGAATTAATACTGAAGTAATACCCATCTTCAGATATTCAGCATCAGTAGTAAATTGGAAGGTAACTGACCTAGATAGAATGGATTTGGAGATAAGAAAATATTTAAGAAAGGCAAAATACATTGGTGCCGGTAACTCCAAAGACCGTCTATATGTCCCTATAAATGAAATGGGTGAAGGATTAATAAGCCTAAGGGACGAATATGTTAATGAATTAATTAGAACAGTAATGTACTATTGTACAAGAGTGAAAAAAGAAATAACATAATAGATAGATGGTATTCAAAGAAATGAATATTGAATAGAATTAAAAAAGCACTAAGTCATAAAATCACAGAGACTGAAATAGAAGAAATAATAAATGAATTTATTGAAAATAAAAAAGAAAAAGAAGTAGTAGTAAAAATAAAGAAATTAATGACCGACCAATACATCAAAAAATAGAAATCAAACAAGTTGACATTTTAGAAGATGGTTCGAGTCAAAATTTGTAGATAAAACTACTACAATAAATGCATGGAAGTCCATCAATATAAAGAAAAATATATTTCTCCAATTAACTAAAATACAAGATGGAGCAATATTTAGTGGGTACAGGAAAGCAAAAATATTAAAAAATGAAAGATTAAAATACTGCCCACTTTGTAAATACAAGATATCCACAGTAGAACACATTCTATTATCTTGTATTGGTCATAAGAAATCACAAATAGAAAAACATGACCATATTGGCATTATCATATGGGAGGGGTTAATAAGAAAATACACAGGAAATAAACAATATAAGAAACCCCCATATGAAACAGTGTTCCAATACAATGACATTACTATGATATTGAACAAACAAATAATGCAAAAAAGTGAATGATAATATCATAAAATACCATAGATATATATGTATTAATAAAAGGAATAAAACTGGTCTAATAATTGATATGAATATTGTTGCAGATCATAATATTAATGGAGGCTATTGGAAGAAAAGAAATATGTACAAGGAATTAAAAAATAGGGTAATGAAAATAGAGAAATTAAAGGATGTCAAAATAATTCCAGTAGTAATTTCGATTAATGGGCTAGTAAATGCGGAAAGTATTAAATTAATTAAACAATTAAAAATCGAAATTGACATCACTAAAGAAATTAAAAACCTTGTAATTAAAAACATGATGGACGTCATTGAACACTGATTCTACCACAACCAAACGTATGTTGTGGAACTACATGAAGAAGACTCATTGATAAGATTAGTCTCCCCTGATCCAGGAACAATAGACACTAGTTCTATTAATACTTAATTAACTACTTTTTATTTATGTTTATATTAATATCATTTATTTAAATTCTCTATCACTTAACTTTGACCATAATGGGGAACCAAAATAAGGAAAGAAGTAATGAATCGAAATAAAAAACACACCACAAAAAGAAAAGGGAAAAATATTTTGAATCAATAAAATAATAGTTTTTATTATTTTGCTCCTAAAAAAAATAAAAATAAAAATGTAAATTAAATACAGATTCTATATTCATTTATATTTCTTTATATTTTATATCATTTTATGGTAAATTGCTCTCAAATATAAATGATTCAGAAATGATATTTGATTCAATGCATGTATTCATTTTTTATATTTTATTATTATGTTATTTATGTATTTTATTTTTATATATTTATATATATTATTATTATATTTATTTCTATTCTTATATTATATATATCATTATATTATCTATATATTTTATATTTATCATATTTTATTACTTTTATATTATTATTATTTATATTTTATTTTATATATGAATATATTTTTATTTATATATAATTTATTATATATTAATATATTTCATATCTTATTTTCATTTTGATTATATTTTTATAATTTATATCAATTTTCTTTTTATATTTATTATTATTATTATTTTATTTATATTATATTGATTTTATTTATTATTTCATTTATTATTATATCATTTCTTTTTTCTTATTATTTTTTTATCATTTATTATTATTCATTTGTTTTTCTATCCTATATCTATATCATATGAAATTATTATATATTATATATTACATATTATATATTAATCATATAATATTTATATTTGATTATATAATATATTTTTCTTCTTTTTTATATTATTTCATTTTTTATTTGAATATATTTGTTTTTGTATTTTTGTTATTTATTTTATTTCTTATTTTTTGTGTTTATTTTATTCTTATTTATCATATTTATCATTTATATATGTTATATTTGATTTTATTAATTATATCATTTAGTATTTTATTAATATAAATATTGTGTTTATTATTTTATTATTTATTATATTTTATTTTTATATTTCTTTTTCTATCTATTTTTTATTATTTTTATTTATTATATATATTTCTTTTTTCTTATTCTGTTATTATTTATATTTTTTATTTATTTGATTCATTCGATTGTTTAATAAAAAATATATTCATTTTTATTCTTTGTTTATTATTATTTTTATTAATTATTTTTATTTATATATTGATTTGATTAATATATTTGTATTATATCATTTTTATATTTATTATTATTTATATTTTGTATTATTATTTATTTATTATTATCATTTTTATTTTTATTTATCATTTTGTATTATATTATTCATTATTTCATGAATTTAATATTCATTATGAAATCATTTATTAATTATTTCATTTTATAATGATATGTTAATTAAATTGTTTGTTATCTCATATTAATTATTCAATATTTAATGATAGAATTTAATGATATAAGATTAATATAATAGATATAAATAAAATGATGAATATTGAAACAATCATTTAAAATCAAAAATAAATAATAAGAAATAAGAATATAATATAAATAATAAATAATAAAGAAAAGAAAGATAATAAAAGAAATAAATAATAAATATAAATCAAATGATAATATAAAAATCAAATAATAAATAAATGATAAATAAATAAGAATAAACAAAAATATAATAATATTAAAAATTAAATCAAAACAAAATAATCAAAACAAGAAATGAAAATATGAATAAAATGAAAATAAATAAAATAAAAAATTAATAAATAAATAAATAAAGAAGAGGAATAATAAGAAAGAAAAGAAATATAAATAAACATAATAATAAATTAAAATAAAATAAGAAATGAAAATATAATAATAATAAATAATAAAAATATGAAAGAATAAAGATAATAATAATAATATAAAATGATAATATTAAAGAAATTATTAAAATATAAAATAAAGATAAAAGAAAACAATGAAATATAGAATAAGTTCATTTTAATATAAATCATTTAAATAATTAAATAATAAAATTATTTTATAATATTGAAATATTTCATAAATATAATAAAAATGAACAAATAAAAGAATAGAGAAAAATAAATAAAAGAATAATAAATAATAAAATAAAATAATCAATATATTAAAAAGAAAAAAAGATAATAAATTATATATATAAATAAAAATCATAAAAATAAAAAAGAATAAAATAATTTATATCAATAAAATAATGTTAAATAATTTTATATCAATAAATTAAACGCTTTTTTATTTCATATTTCTAATTTCTATAATAAAAAATGCATCCATTATTTCATCATTCTTTTCATCATTTATTTTTTCTTTTTGAAATATTCCTTTTTATATTCTTTCATTTTATATTCTCTACTTTCTTCTTTTATTCTTTTCATCATCTTCTACTTCCTAATTTCACTTTTTTTCTTTCATATCCTTCTTTTTCATCACCTCTCTTCCTTTTTCTCTTATTTCCTTTTTTTTCGTAACCGAAATGATAAAGAAAGAAATACTCATAGAAAAGAAGAAAATAAAAAACAAAATTAAATTGAATAAGAAATAAGAAGAGATAAGGAAAATAAAAAATATAATAATTAACAATACTACACAAACATTAAAAGAATAAAGAGAAATAAATAATATAAAGAAGAATATATTAATACTAAAACATGAAATTAAACAAATAGAATATTTAATCAATATGAAGAAGATTGTACATTAACAAATAAGATAGAGAATAAATAAAATAATAAGAAGAAATGAAAGAAGATTAAATAAATTATATAATATCATAATAATGAAATAATAAGATAATAAGAGATGAAAATGAAATAGAATTAATAAGAACTATTATGTATTATGAAATTAAAGAAAATAATAAAATATAAGAATGAAAATTTGAAGAGATTGTATAAATCATGTATATGAGAATAAATAAAAATGAATTTAATGAAATCTATACTACTGGAACAAAAAAGAACAACTCATCATATAATAAAATATATAAATATTAAATATTAAATTTAATGAAATATATATTAATAAATTGAAATTAAATAATATACATAATTATTTAATAAAATACAATAAATATGAAATGATAAAAAATTAATAATTAAAATATTAAAGAATATTAATATAAAATAAATTGATTATAAATAATTTAAATTATTCCATGAAAATTATATATTTGTATAAATTAATAAATTATTAATTAATTTTGATAAATAAATAACAAATTAAATATGTTTATTATAAAATAATTATATTATTTAAATAATTTATTATATTTATTAAATGTTAATATTTTTATTAATAATATTATTTATTTATTTTAATTAGATATTATTTATATGAAAATTATGATTTAAATAAAAATATTTATAAAATAATATATTTAAATTCAATTTATATATTTTATTTTATATTTATTTATTATTATTTATTAAATTCTTTTTTTATTTATAATTATAAATTAAATAATGAATAAAAAAATATTTTATTTTTATTTTTAGATATATACATTATTATATTATTTAAATAAATTAAAATAGTAAATATTATTATTATTTCATTAAAATTTTTATAAATTTATAAAGATTTATTAATTCTATATTTATTATTATTATAATTTTATATTTATAAATAAATTTATTTTTAATTTTCATTCTTTGAGATATTTATTTTAATTTATTTATTTATTTTATTTATTATTATAAAACTTATTATAATTTTTTATTTATATTATTTATTTTTCTTTATTTATTTCTTTTTTCATAATTATTTTTTTATGGTACAATTTAATAATAATATGATAAATCATTTATGGTATATTAATAATTATTTAATTATTTATATTTTATATAATATTTATTAATTATTTTATTGTTTAATATCTAAAACAATTATTTTCTTTTCTCTTTTATTATTTTATAGTTTTATATTTAAAAAATCAAATTTAATTTATTATAGTTTATTATATTATCAAATATATAATTATTTTTATTTCATATTCATTTAATTAATACAAAAAGAATA
>NW_001853689.1:22882-35551 GCF_000209125.1 Entamoeba dispar SAW760
TATTTCACAATGAAATGACTATGTGTTCTAAAAATAGAACACAGCAATGATCACAAAAATGAGTGTGATGACGTGGCAACTATAAATAGAAATCGAATTTGATGTGGAGACATGTCAGATTTATAAAAATAGAATCGAATGACGTGGTAACACATCAATGAGGTTAAATAAAACTCAAATGACGTAATCATTACGTGGTTAAAACTCAAAGAATTATGGGATGAATATCACAAAAATCTAAAAATTAGTCAGCACAAAATCTAAAAATCTCAAATAGAAAGGTCAGCTGACTCACTGACCAAAATTATAGTAAATTTATAATAAAAATATTATAAAATATAATAAAAATATATAGTCAGTAAAATATATATATATATTTTTTGGGGTGTCAGAGTCAGAATAGGATTAATATTGGCACACCCACTGACTGTTATGGGTTTAAAAACATAAAAATTATGGAAAAAACATGAAACACTATAAGATTAATACAATGAATAACAAATATAAAATAAATAAATAACAAATAAATAACAACGTATGGTATAAAACACAAAAGTCAGCGCAACTGAATTATTAGATCGCTGACCCCAATATATATAGTAATGTCTATGTGGCAGGGTTGAAAATAACGTTCAAAATTTTCAAATGGTGATGAATTAGGGTGTAAGAAAGGTGCAGAAATAAGAAGAATATGTAACATAGAAACATCAAGAAGCAATGAAACATACGAAAACAAATAAACAACAAGAGAAAGATGAGGTATTACGAAAGCAATGAGGAATTAAAATGACGATTAAATAAAAATAAAACAGATAAAATAATAAAAATAATTATAAAAATATTATAAATAATAAATATAAAAATAAATATACAACAAGTGATTATAAATAAAATAACAAAAGATTAATAAAACTAAAATTAAATTAAATTATTTCATATAACGATAATTATGTTCGTCATAATAGAATCGAATTTCTTCTAAAATATCTTCAAGTGAGCCATAATTAGCAACAAGATTCCGTACATCACATAACAAATATTGTAAATAATTAAATAAACATTGATCAAATTGATATTCTTTAATAAATGATAAATAATACGACCAATATTTAATAGCATAAATAAAAGCTTTACCACCTTCGGTCAAATTACTCTTAAGTCGTTCATCTAATTCAGCATTTAATTTATTAACAGCTTGTTCAAGGCAATACAATCTAGTTGTAGACATGAGAAGTTACAAATAAAATGAAATTATTCATCTTTAAATATGTAATGTATAGTTGGCATTAATGCATAAAACGTATATCCACGTCAATTAAAGTATAGTTATAACATAATAAATTATAATAAAACAGACACAGACATTGTCTGTTAGAATAAAAAATTGCCTGTTTAATGATGTGTATACAAATATTTAAACGTTTCAAATCAACTAAATTATCAATTCAATGAATATACCAATAGAAGACCGCGTAGATGCATGTCGCTTAGAAGATGTAAGTGTTAGTTTATTATCAAGCTACTTTATAGATTTAGACGGAATAGAAGAGTTATGCGAAAATATGAAAGATTTATACAACAAAGAACAAATATCCACACTCGGTGATGAAAAGTACTTACAATTAATGGAAAAAGAAGCTTATTTAGTTGAAGATTTAGCAATAACATCAATGAGATTCTTAAGAGAATACAAAAAGATTATTAATATAATGAAAAATTGTTCTACAAACAAAAGAAATCAAGACATTAATTAATCAATTACTTTTTATTGAATTATTCTAAGAATTTTAATATTAATTCAGCTCCAATAATAAGTATAATCAAAATTAATAACACAATAGCAGATGCAATAGAATAACATATTCTTAACAACACCTTTGGCTGTCGGCTTAGTAAAGTATTATTATTATCATTTTCATCTTCATTGTCTGGCTTACGCAACATACTTTATTCAAATAAAACAAAATAGTTACTAATTAATAGTTAAATTATTTTTATACTTAAGATAAAATCCAAAGTAATCATTAGTTATTATTAATAAATCTTCTTTCTTCTTATATGATTCAAGTTCAACAAATCTTCCTCTCTTAGTTAATCTTTCAAACTGTTTCTCCAAATTACTACAATATAATAAAACAAATACGTTCTTTTCATATTCACCCATTAACATTGGGTAAATTAATTCACCAACTAAATAATTAGAAACACTATCAGAATCATTTATAATGATATCAAAGTCAATATAATCAATGTTTTTATCGCCAAATTTAGGAATTTCATATCTTTCACATAAGCTGTCCAATTTCATTTCAATTTTTATACGCTCATTAAATGTAAGTGTATAATCATTCTTACAAAATATATATAAAGCTTCACAAGGATGTCTTTCCCATAAGACAATATCCGCTTCTTCATAATCAATAGTATTGAGTTGTTTTTCATAACAATCCAAAACATATAATTGAAATTCATAATTACTAATTAAACCACCATGTAAACGTTCCAACATATTCATACCATTAGAATCAAAATCAATATACTCACGAATAAATACAATTTCATCTCTATTTAAGAAATAGTCATGAATACGATTAATAACAGTAGTTTTTCCGACAGCCAAACCACCACTAAGAAATATATGCTGTTTAGCAAATTGATAAATATATTCTTCAGTATTAATGTAAGAATTGGTTAAACTATTAGAACTAGTCATTTGTTAAAACGAGATACTAAAATTTCTCTTTATATTTTGACAAAAACTATTTATACAACAACAAATACTAAAAATAAATACTAAAACCGATTTAATTATCAAGTTCGACTTTTTTAGGCTTTTTTTCATTATCCTTTGAAGTAATTGGCTTAAGCAAAGCTCTCTTGGATTCGTTTTCAAGTTCTTCTTCACGAACACAATTAACATCATCATCGTCATCGATAAATTTACGAGAAGATTTCCTAATCCAATCCGGTATAGTGCTCTGGTCAATCATTTTCTTATTAGTCTTCTTAGCGAACTTTCTATTCCAGGCATTAAAAGAATTCATTCCAATACCGCTTTCATCCAAGAATCTAGAAAGACGTTCACACCTTCTTATACTTTCCAATTTATAACGAATTAAATCACGCCTTTCATCATCAGTTTTCACTCTTTCACTATTATTAATCTTCCAGTCTATATAGGAAGGTTCCTTCATTGTATAGTAAAACTTTTTGAGGAAGGAATTTACGTTAGGATCTACTTGAGACTCTGTATAGACATCGGCTATATCCATACTTGCTACATCTGAATAAATATCATCCTTTGGGCGATTTATATTTGACATTATGATTTGATGTACTCCTTTAGAGTTCAACCCTTTAAATAGGTCATTCCACTCAATGATGTCATAAACACGTACTAAAAAACCTCATCGGGTCATATAAATAGAAACATTTTCAGATCATAAAACAACAAAGATGTCAAAAGAAGAATTTAATAGTGAACCTAGTAAATTAGATGAAATACATTTAAAAGACGCCTTAGCTCACAATAAAGCTCTGCATTTTACATCCAGGTATATGTACTTAACGCTATGGGGAGACGAAGTCTCAAATCAAACACAATTCAAAGAGATAATAGATAGAATAGCCGGGGCAACAAATAATGTACAATATGCCCATATCTCTCCAGTTGAAATTGATGAAACGAATCCAAAGCCACATCAACACTTATTGATTGTAACTAAAAGACCCAAATCATTCAAAGCAAGACCAATTATAAATCATGCAGATGGAACTAAGCAGACATTTTGGTATACGCGGGTGAATTCATACACCTCAAGAACTGGTGATATATCCGCAATTATTAAGTACATAACAAAGAAAGGTGCTGGCATGTTTAAGGGAGATCCTTCAAATAAAGAAGACTTGAAGCAGACATGGGTTAATGCTCTAACAGATCTAGATTCTTATCAAGACTACAATGAATTAGAAAAAAATTTACTAAGTATAAATGCTGAAAAATATATCCAGCAAGAGGGCAAGATTAAAGCTCGCTGGATGCGCAAGAACGCTAGAAGATTAGACGTAGAACAATATACAAGAACAGACTTATTCCCATGGAAAGAAGATATGGAGGAAATACAAACGATCCGTAAATGGTTACGCTGTGCACAAGGGGACAAATATAGAATGGGAAATCTATTCATTGTAGGTCCAACCAAGACAGGAAAAACCGAATTCGCTATCCAAGAAATATTTCTAAAATATAATACCTTTATGTTAAGAGGAGACTCTCTCTTCGATGCATATGATGATGAACAAAATTATAAGTTTATATTATTTGATGATATAAATTATGATAGAAATCTAATTAGACTTATTAAAGCAATTACATCAACCATTAATAAAAAAACAATGGTAAATATTAAGTACTCTAAAGCAATAGTTACTGCGAGACCTTGTATTCATTTATTAAATCAAAAAGAGTACGAAGGAGTTGTAGATCTCATGAAATACAATGGCGGGTATAGTTGGTGGAAAAGGAATTCTTTAACAGTTTTTATTGATAAAAAATTGTATAAAGATCCAACGGAATCTGAAAAAGATTCAGAAGACATGGAACAACAGGAAGAGAATTACAATGCATTAGAAGATCTCCAAGATAAATATGATGAAATAAAAGACATGCCAGAAGATCAAGAATCAGAAGACATAAGCCCTATTGAGCACCTTTCTTTTTACTCAAGAGTAATGAATCTAATGGAATCATTAGGTTATAATGAAGAACAATTAGAAGAATTAAATAAGAAGATGAAAGAAGCCAAAAAAGATAAGAAACTGAACAGAATGTTGAACGAGTCACAAGAGAATAATAGTAGCATAATGGAAGAGTGGAACGATGATTTAGAAAATTACCAGCTTGACAACCCATTAGGTATGAATAAAAAAGACTTTGAACATTTTGAAAGAGAGAATATGACATCCTATGAAAAACAAAGAAGTAAATATTTCAACAACACGCCCAATGACAATACTATGGAAGAAGAAGACTATGATGATGATGATGATTATTCCAATGGACCATTAGAACACACACCTTTTGGAGGGAAAAATGATGATATAGACATAATATATGACTAACAAATTAATTAAATTTCTTTTTCCTTTTCTTAATTTCTTTAATACTTTCAATAGAACTACTCTGAGAAGGATCATAAGGACTACCATCTACAGTCTTATGACTAACAGTACGAGTATCAGTATATTCAAGTAACTTACGACGATCTTCTTCAAGACGTTCATTTGCAATTTGTTCTTGAACCAAACTAGCTATTTGAGCATCAGTAAAATCATAAGGTTCAACAGGAAATTTCTTTCCAAGTTTAACATGATACTTACCCGGTTTCAATTCTTCAACAACATTTCCTTTCAAAAGAGATTTATCAACATCCACACGCATAAATTTAACATCGTATTTTTTATTTCCTTTACTAGCATTTCTTGTTTTCTTTTCAATAGATTCAACATCACCACCAACAACATTTGCAACTATACCTTGCATTTGATTATTACTTAATAAACGTTTATCAGCACTATAATATTCATCAATATATCTCCTTGTAATAACATTCCTAAAAGCATTATCAAGTCTTTCCGGAGTAGTATCATTAAGTTGAATAGCCTTATTATATATTAATTGTTGATCAATATCACGATTTGTATCATATTCAATCTTCATTTTATCAATATCCTTATCAAGAACATTAGAAGACTGTAATAAATCATTCAAATTGTAAGTATTATTATTTAATTTATTTATAAAATCAGTAAAACTATCAATAAAATTTCCAACTCCAACACTGTTAATAGGAATAGTATAATCATGATCAACAAATATACTCTTTGCAACATCAACTCTTTTTTGTAATTGTTCAAAGAAATGACGATTAGGACCATATTCAAGAGGACGATTTCTAGCAAATTGTTTAACAACTCTGGGGAATTTTTCATATAATTTATTTAATTTTTTGATTATTGTAGGATCATTTACAAATGAAGGTCTTTCAAGTTTAACATCACGTACACGAGTAGCAACAGGAACTAATACAGAAGCAGTTCCACTTCCTCCATCACCTCTACTAGGATTAATACCACCTAAAACATTAAAAGCGGCATTAGCTAATTCATTACCTCTACCAACTTCTTCTTGTATATCAGCAATCAAATTAATAACGGGTGACATATCTCGCATCCTTCCTTCATTATATTTTCTAATATTACTAGCAATAGCACCAAACTTAGCATCAAAACGTCGTTTAGCTCCAGCACGCATAGCAGGATCAGATATACTTCTAATATATTGAGCAACTTGATTTTCATTAATATAAAATCTATTACCCATTAACTTTGTTATATCACTAATAAGCTTCCATTTATTAAATGTAACTTGATCAGTTTCTTGTTTAAAAACTTCCTGACTCATTTTCCTATCAATCTGAGGAAAATTTTTCTCTAAATAATCAAAATCACTAGCATATGTTTTATTTTCATCTTCCAATACTTTAATACGTTCATTACTTTGATCAATACGTAAATTAAGCCTATTCAAAAAATTGTTAATATTATTAATTTCAGATTTATATAAATCAGGTTGATTAACTCTCATTTCATTTATACCAGCAATAATACCATTAATAAGAGTCTGCATAATACGTTGCTCATTTTTAGAAACATAAATAGCATTAGAAAGAGCATTCAAACCAGCATTATACATACGATCACGAGCATTCATAGTTTTATAACTCTTTTCAATTTCTTCATTCATTTTTCCAATTGTTCCATATACATTATTAATATCATTACCATATTGACCAAGTAATTTCTCAAATTCAGGTATACGAGAAACAACTGGTCTCATATCATTAAGTATAGTAGTCATCTCTTCAAGTAATCTTTCAGAATAACCAAAACGATGTCGAAGAAATATATTATAAGACCTCAAATCTTCTTTAGTAACAAACTGTTGTTGATTACGTTTTAAATCAATATTCTCCTTTTCAAGTGCTTCAATACGTCTCTGATTTTCTCTAACCATCCGATTAATTTCTTGACGTTGAAGACCTCCAGCTTTTATTTGCTCTTTAATATTTTTATTCTCGCGTCTAAGATACTTAATCTTTTTATCAATTTCATGACTATAATCATCATATGTAATAATATTAGGAATATATTGATCATATCTCTCTCTACGTTGATTCCAAATAGGATTTGTATTAAAATAAGGATCATATAACAATTTACCAGCTTCAACTTTATCTTCTCCAGTTTCAACTAATTTACCATCTTCAATTTTATAACGAATACCCTCAAGTAACTTATTAATCATATCATTAACACCTTGTTGATCGAGTTTATTTTGTAATCGATAATCAAGATATTCTTGTAAAGTATTTAATATCCGCATTTTTCCAGTACGAGGATCATATATTTTCATGGGTTCCCAATTATTCTCGTTATATTGTTTTTGAGGTTCCTCTTTCTTTTCCTCTTCTTTATTATCTCCACCACTACCAGCAAGAGGAGTATAAGGAACATATGGTCTACCACCAAATCTATAAAATTGTACTTCATTATCTATAGGTTGTCTAGCACTTTTAAATTCAGTAGCATAACCACTCCAATTTGTATGAAATTCATCACCTTCATAATTATAAAAATCACGATAACGTCTTTTATAACTTTTAAATTGTTTACGATTAAACCGATTCCATCTCGGTTGTCTAACATCAAACCAACGTCTCATTAAAAATAAGTAGATTAAAGATTAGGATTTGATTCAGGCATACCATTATTAGGTAATACAACTCCACCATTACTATAAGATTGATCAGCTGCATTATATACTGTATCAGGATTGATAGAAGGTTTACTGGCATTATCGGCACCACCAACTACAACATAACCAGAAGCATCAGAACTAGAAGGAACAACCAATCCTGTATTATTTTTAGCATAACCAATAAAACCAGCATATGGTCTAAATATTTCAGCATTTGGAGTAAGAACCTTTCTTAATCCTCTCAATGTAACATCAAATTGCCAATGAATAGTTAAAGTACAAGCATTTGCAGCAGCAACATTTTGAGGAGCTTTAATAGAAATAAGTAATTGAGGATTCCATGCACTATACATATTATCTTGTGATAATACTTGTTTTGTATTTGTTGTTGGTAAATACATTGATTTTTCCATCATTGAAGCAGCATCTAATTGTCTAATAACACCCCATCTACTTCCATAATACAATGTTTTTTCATTTGCAGATGAATAACTTGATACAACACCATAATCAGGTACTCCAAAATATTTATTACCAGAAATATCAACTACTTTAATTTTAACACCATTTCTATCCCATGCAGTACAAATAGAAGGGAATGTCGCACTATTTAATAAACCATTACCAATAAATGTCATTTCAAGTGATGCTCTAACAGCATTAACTTTATATTGATCATACATTCCCATATAATTTTCAAAATATTGAGTACTTGTTAAAATAGCATTTACATTTCTAATTAAAGTACCTTCACTTCCATTAGCAGGTACATTAATAGTTACATCTTCTTGTGTAGAGATTACCACGTTAGTAGAATCTCTTTGTTGCATTGCACTTGCAAAATTACCAAATGCTTGTCTTCGAAGAGCACTTCTTCTTCCTCTTCTTCTCATAGTACGTCTACCTCTCATTCTTCTTGCCATAACTAAATGAAAATAACAGTTCAATTAATTACCAGTTAATAAAGGAATCGTCTTACCAGATACTGAATCAATTTTAGTAATATAAGTAGTAGATGCAGAATTAGCCGAAACATAACTAGCAGCATAATACTCATCAGAATTTGTCCTACCAATATTAAGAGCTCCAACATTATAAGCAAACTTAGCTGTACCAGTAAGTTTATCACTATTAAGATTAACTCCAACAATAACACTATAATTATTAACGTTATTAGAACCAACTTCATTAATAAAACTATTAGCATCAAAAGCGTGATTTTTATCAACTGCGGCCATCGAATATACACGAATTGCATTATTAACATTACCAAATGCAATAGCGTATAAATATTTATTAGAACTTATACTACTAGTACCGAGTATAGCAGTCCAAGTACTATCCCCAGAACGTATATATATATCAAATGAACCATTTTGAGTGGTATAATGACCTTTACCAGTAAGCGGAATCTGTTCACTATAATTAGTAGTACCATCACTAATACTCCATCTTAAGAATGAATACGTTTCAACTATTTCATTCCTAGTTGTTCGTAATTGCTTAAAACGAACAGTAATATATCCCATTACCTTAAGAAGATAACTATCATCGATATTCAAGGTGGCACCACTAACAATATCATTTAAATATGTTGTCCATTTAGCATTATCAATAAAAGGCAAAACAGTACCACGATATGAAGTTATTTCAATTCGAGTAGTAGCTTTAAGAATAGCATATAACGCATTAGGTGCCTGTTCAGTAGGAGCCGCACCTTTTTGTAATGTACTAACATCATTATATTTTACACTAGAACTAGAATTCCATTCTAATTGACTATCATCAAAATATTGTAATACACTTAACAATCTAGTATCAGATTTATCACTTTCAGTATTATTTTTAACTCCTGGTATACTAGCTCTAGCACCATATAATATAGTAGGTATAAAACGTCCATTTTGTATCTCTGGTTTAAATTCATATAACTTACCACTCAAAATAGTAGGAATTGTCATCATTTTTTCACTACTACTAACACCTTGAATATCTAATGATAAATGCATTGGTGCACCGGGCATTTTAGATTGATAAATATAAGAAGAATAAGAAGCGAACTCTTCATAACTAGGTTCAGAATATACAGCATTATTATCAATATTATTTTGATAAAATCCACTTGGAATAGTTCTTTTAGCAGCCATTCCATAAATACATGGAAATGTTACTTCTTGAGTAGCAATAGGACCATTTTCACCACTAGGTTTAACAATTTTCTTACCAATAGCATAATTTGTATTCAAATAAGTCAACAAATCATTAGACTTATCAGCTTCAGTCAAATCACCAGCAGTAATCTTTGTAATTAATTGATCATAACTAACAGCAGTAAAACTCGTACCAGAATCAGTACTAACTCTATAAGCATATTCCTTATTAAAAACGGCATTAAAATCAATTTTAGTAGATACTCCTTTAGCAACATCACCACAAATATGAACATCCATAATTTTAAATTGATCAAAACAATCACATAATTCTCTAAATATAATACTTTTATTCAATAATCCAAGTGAACCTATTGTATGTACATCAACACCTAAACCGTTAGCATTATTCATAACAACTCGACCAGTCCAAGAATCACTTATAGGAATTGTAGCAGTTAATTCTTGTTGTGTACTCCTTTTAACAACATCAATATTCTTTCTAGGTTTTAAAGCATCACGTCCACTCGTGGAATTAGCAGCAGATCTCATCTAAATGAATATTAAGTTAAGATGCAAGAACTCTATGACATCTCAGACATATCCAATTTATTAAAAAGAACAAATAACAAATCTTTTGATATTATTTCAGAAAAAAATAAATATACATTATACAATTTTCCTTCTTCATCTAATTTACAACAAAAAACAATTACTTATACATCAAATGGTATTAAAGATTTAGTACCAGATGACGGTTATGATGGAATATCACAAGCTAAAATTAACATTATTGTACCTCAACAATCATTACAAGAAAAAACAGTTACTTACACAACAAGAGGAACACAAACACTACTACCAGATACAAATTATGATGGAATATCTAAAGCAACGATTAATATAAATGTACCAGAACCAGTATTCAATGAAATAATAGCAAATATATCAGACAATGGAACATATGAATATACTCCAAATCCTTCAACAGATGGTATTTCAAAAGTAACAGTAAACGTAAATGTTTTACAATATTTTATTGACAAACTAAATTGTTATTATTTAAATGTATCACACATACAAAATTTAAGAGAATTATCAACAATTATTGTTTATGGACCTACAGCAGAAGCTAATATCAAATGGACAAATAGATGGGGAAGATTTATAGGATATTCAGACACTGCATCAATCACATTATCTTCTTCATGGCCTTTCTTAATAATGTGGAAAGGTTCAGACAATGAAGCATACATTCAATTACAACGTTCAACATCAATTCCAATACGTAACGGAGTACTTACATGGGTACATGTCTTAGAAGAAGACACATCAACAGTTATTTTACGTTGTATGGATTCAACAAAAAACGACAGAGCTTTATTTGTTTCATATGTAGAAGAATTCTCAGAACCAAGAGATTTCATAGATTTATACTTCTTCTATCACACAATATTTAATTAACTTTTTTAATCTCTTTATTTTCATTTCAATGGAAGAAATATACGACGTCACGGCCTTATCAAATGAACTCAATGAAACGGGACAAACTTACTTTGACATTATTTCAGAAAAGACAACATATAGACTAGAAAATTTCCCCCCTACAGATACATCAATCAGAAAAATAGACACTTTCACTTTCACTGATAGATACGGAGACAACCCAGTAACAGAAACAATATTATTTTCTCAGATAGCTCAACACAGATATTTCGTAGACGATACTCCAACAGCAGATAATCTAAAATCGAACGCTTATATAACACCAGGTGGAACATATTGCATGTTAATTCATAATAATTCAACAAGTTCACTATCAATTCCACCACCAACAGACGCTCCAGGAACAGATCAATTAATAATCCGCCTTGACAACAACACAACAACAGTACCAATTACTTCAAGAAAAACTTCAACTTCAGTAGTTTCTCAACCACCGGTAGCAGGAGGAGGAGATACTTTAATAATAATACCACCAACAAACAGAACAAACGTTCATTTTATGAATACTCCTCCTCAAGAAAACATGAAAATAAGATTAGGTTGCAGTATAGGAGATATAACCTCGACATACAGCTTATTCTCTTTTAGCATTCAAATGTTTGACTTATCAACGCTTCTTTCAAAAACTTCTTAATTTAATTTCTTTGTGAAAATTTAAGGTTGTCAGTTGTCAGGAAAATAAGAGTGAAATAACAACCGAAGGGAAGTGCATGTAACGATTTCCTGATAACTGATAACATTAAATCAAGCAAAGGAATTATATGTTATATATCCCATAACAGTCAGTGGGTGTGCCAATATTAATCCTATTCTGACTCTGACACCCCAAAAAATATATATATATATTTTACTGACTATATATTTTTATTATATTTTATAATATTTTTATTATAAATTTACTATAATTTTGGTCAGTGAGTCAGCTGACCTTTCTATTTGAGATTTTTAGATTTTGTGCTGACTAATTTTTAGATTTTTGTGATATTCATCCCATAATTCTTTGAGTTTTAACCACGTAATGATTACGTCATTTGAGTTTTATTTAACCTCATTGATGTGTTACCACGTCATTCGATTCTATTTTTATAAATCTGACATGTCTCCACATCAAATTCGATTTCTATTTATAGTTGCCACGTCATCACACTCATTTTTGTGATCATTGCTGTGTTCTATTTTTAGAACACATAGTCA
>NW_001853688.1:0-2871 GCF_000209125.1 Entamoeba dispar SAW760
GAGAATAAAATATAATAATATATTTATTAAAAATTAATGAATAATCATCTAAATAATAAACAAGAATTTATAAAGACTATAATGTTTTATTATTTTTTATTTTGAATGTAATAATGAGTTAATTATAAAATCATAACAAAATGATGTAAAAAAAATAAAGATAAACTAAACATATTTAATTTAAATGAAATAATATAATATATTCAATTTTCAATATTTAATTTAATATTTTCATTATAACGAATCTAATTATTACATTCTGTTGTTGTATTTCTTTCTTGTATTATTATTTTTTCTTTTAACTTTATTCAAAGTAATTAATAATTAGAGTGGTGCAAATGATAAACTTATTTTATTTAATTATAAAATATTGATCATACATAACTTGATATTTATTTTATAATTAATAATTTTAACTAAACGTTTAATTTTATTTTGATTTAATGTAATGTATATTTCATTCTATGAAAGTATTATTTAAATAATATTAAAATAGTACATAAAGTAAATAAATCTTAATATTTTTATTGTTTCTAAAGGCATAAACTTCTTAATCATTTTATTTCTAAATTTAGGTTATTCTATTTACTTATAAATGTAAATCATTTCAATTCTATATTTGTTTAAATGTTATAAAATATGTTAATAGCATATTTACATTATCATATTTATTCTTTACATATACTACCATTTATATATTATTTCTTTATATTCTTTTTATATCTAATCTTACACTCATAATTAATATGATACTATTTTACTGATGAAATACGATATTAAAGAGTCAAGTTTGTTCTTCTATAATATGAGAAATAAATTAATTAATTTTATTATTAAATAAGACAATGGTATTGTATATTTATAGAATAATACAAATGAGTTTATAAACAGATAAGTCATTATATTAAACATAGAATTTATAAATAAGAATATAAAATAAGAAAAAGTTAATAATATAATACATTAAAATATTAAATTAACCATTTAACTTTTAAATTAACTACACTTAAAATCTGAAAGGAAATAAGTATATTTGATTTATTTAATAAATAAGAAAAGAAATGTGTAAATTATTTTTTGATAATAAAAGATTGTAATGAAAATAAGAATTAATATGAACTTGAAAGTGATAATCAATAAATTTGTTAATAAAATAACAATCTGAATAAAAAGAAGTACTTCAAATCATTAATTCATTTAATTATTCAATAGTAAAAAGACATTAGAATATTATTTAAATTTTATTTGTACATATAAAAGTTAAACATTTTCAAAGTGAATCAAATTAGAAGAATAATTTAATAAAACATTGAATAATCAAATTGAAATCATGTAGAATATATTAATGAATATAAAGTATTTTGATAAAATAACTCCTTTTTGAGTAACTAGTTTTTGTTGAATTTGTATGACCCATCAGAATAATTAATGAGAACATTTATTAACATTTATTTAGAAAATCAAGTATAGTAATATCTGTTTGTTCATATTTGAAGATAAAATGAGAATATATCAAAGAAAATAAAACTAGAAACAAGAATATGTTATTGGTATGAATTGTTTATAATATTAACATAAAGTATTAATATTTTTAGTTTAAATAACCTCTGTACTAAAAAATAACTCACCAATTTGATAGTATCATTCTGTTGATTATATTAATTAGATTTGTCTTCTTGTTCGTTGATTATAATTGTATTATATTTCGTATTTTACTATAATTATTAGTAATGTTAAGTCATGTAATTGTAGACTGATTTTAAGAGTGTTTTGAAGTAGTCAAGTTTATAAATTTCTAAATAATAAAATCAATGTTAAAGTATATCATTATCAATATGATATTAATGACCAAAACAATAGATTAAATTCAAAGAATAAAGAAATATATTTAAATATTTAAATTATCAATGTTAATTGATAGATGATTATTTTAACAGTCATGTTTAAAAACAACAAATATTCTGATAACTAACTGTATTGAAATATTTTTCATAATTTAATACATGATAAATGATGGTTTTAAATTTTATTTATTAATATTGAATTTGAGAATCCATTTATTGTACTGATTCTATTATTAAATAGTGTAAATGATTTGTATAGGTGTTGAGTGATAAAAAAACAAAAAATAATAGAAATGAACATAAAGTATGAAATGTAAAAGAAATTGGTGTTAATAATATCTATATGTTAGTGTGGTGATAATTAAAATCATAATACTTGAGAGAAGAAAATATCTGAAATGAACAATGAAAATTCATCAAAAAAGATGAAAAGAATGATTGATAAAAATTATGTGAGAATATAATGAGAAAATGATACACCAATAATTATTGAAAGAATAGATGAACTATGACGAACTATATAGCTTGTGAACAATCTATTCAATCACTTTATTATAAAAATATCACATTAATATTTCAATAATTATCATTCTTGAAAATAAATATTAATTATTGAATATGATTTTAAATTTAAAACAATCATTGTTATTGAAATGAATAGTATTTTATATTATTCTTTAATTTATCTTTCAAATAATTTTATTTACTAAATACATTCAATTATTATTATCATTTATTTATCTGTTATTTTGACTTGAATCTTATCATTTTCATAATCTATTTGAATTTTATTCTTCTCTTTCATCATTCCACTTATTATTGATTTTGTTATTGAAGTTACTACTGTCTTTTCTATATATCGTCGCATTGGTCTTGCTCCATATGCTATTGAATATCCGGATTTAATGATTCCTTCTATTGCTGCTTCTGTCATTTCTACTTCACTTAATGGATATCTCTTTTTAATCATTTTAATCACTTCTCCCATTTGTAATTTAACTATCTCTTTTAATTCTTTCTCTGAAAG
>NW_001853687.1:0-1531 GCF_000209125.1 Entamoeba dispar SAW760
TTAATTCAACAATTTTATTGAAAAAAGGTGCACTTTTTATGATTTTAATAAAAAGTACTAGGTATCCAATATCGTTCTGTGGATCCTCCAAAAAATAAAGTTTTATCAGAAATGGTGAGGTTGTAGCAGAGATATTAATTCAACAATTTTATTGAAAAAAGGTGCACTTTTTTGATTTTAATAAAAAGTACTAGGTATCCAATATCGTTCTGTGGATCCTCCAAAAAATAAAGTTTTATCAGAAATGGTGAGGTTGTAGCAGAGATATTAATTCAACAAATTTGTTGAAAAAAGGTGCACTTTTTTGATTTTAATAAAAAGTACTAGGTATCCAATATCGTTCTGTGGATCCTCCAAAAAATAAAGTTTTATCAGAAATGGTGAGGTTGTAGCAGAGATATTAATTCAACAATTTTATTGAAAAAAGGTGCACTTTTTATGATTTTAATATAAAGTACTAGGTATCCAATATCGTTCTGTGGATCCTCCAAAAAATAAAGTTTTATCAGAAATGGTGAGGTTGTAGCAGAGATATTAATTCAACAAATTTGTTGAAAAAAGGTGCACTTTTTTGATTTTAATATAAAGTACTAGGTATCCAATATCGTTCTGGTGGATCCTCCAAAAAATAAAGTTTTATCAGAAATGGTGAGGTTGTAGCAGAGATATTAATTCAACAATTTTATTGAAAAAAGGTGCACTTTTTTGATTTTAATAAAAAGTACTAGGTATCCAATATCGTTCTGTGGATCCTCCAAAAAATAAAGTTTTATCAGAAATGGTGAGGTTGTAGCAGAGATATTAATTCAACAAATTTGTTGAAAAAAGGTGCACTTTTTATGATTTTAATATAAAGTACTATATATCAATTATCTTCAAAAGCACTCTGCAAAAAGATAAAAATTATTAATTGTGATCGTCATGTATTTGAGATATTAATTTATTCTATTTTTATCTAAACCAAATGAAAGAAGTTAAATGTCGTCAATTTTAATAAAAAGTACTAAGTATTAATCACATTAATATGCACTCTACAAAAAGATAAAAATTATTAATTCTGGTCGCTTTCTATCTGAGATAATTTTTGACATGTTTCTGTCTAAATTAGACGAAAGAAGTTAAATGCGTCTGATTTTAATAAAAAGTACTAGGTATCTAGTAACTTTATATGGAACCTCCAAAAAATAAAGTTTTATCAGAAATGGTGAGGTTGTAGATGAGATACAAGTTCAACAATTTTATTGAAAAAAGGTGCACTTTTTTGATTTTAATAAAAAGTACTAGGTATCTATTACCTTACATCATGCACTTAAAAAATGCAGTTGTTATTAATTCTTGACGCAGTACATTTGAGATATTAATAATTATTAAAATAATAGTGTTCTATTTATAGATTATTTTTTGTTATTCATTGTAGAAATAACATTTTTTAAATCAAGATTTTATGAAGTATAAGTTATTTATTTTTAAATCAACATTTTTCAAAAAATCTTTTCTATTAAAAAACTATATTATTTTATTATTTAAACTA
>NW_001853686.1:0-1770 GCF_000209125.1 Entamoeba dispar SAW760
TGTTATAAGTATAGTGTATATATATAAAATAATAAGAATAAAGTAAAAATATATAGAATAGATAATATATAATATATAATAAGTTTAAATAGATAATATAAAAAACAAAAAGGTAGATTACCTGACGTTCCCATCTGTGTGAACATAATGGTACTGATCAGGCTCTAAGCATCTTTACTTCCGTGTTCGGATGGGAACGGGTGTATCCTACTTGATATGAACCTACCGATGAAAGAATAAGAAATAGACTAAAGAGGTATAATTATAAAAAGGTATAATTATAAAGAGGTATAATTATAAAAAGGTATAATTATAAAAAAAAGGTAAATAAGGGATATATAATAATAAAGTATAAAGTATAAAGTATAAAGTATAAGTAATATACATACATAGATACATAGATACATAGAAAGGTTTAGATAGATAGATATATAGTCGTAGAAGTAGAAGTAGAAGTATATATAATAATATAGATACATATATATATATATATATAAGATGATATGAATAAATAAAGATAAACAGTTAAACAGTTAAACAGTTAAAGAAATAAACATATACATATACATATAAAGTTGTGTACTAATATAAAATGGTTCCACCCGGGTTTGAACCGGGGACCCTCACTACGTAAAAGTGATGTGATAACCAACTACACCATGAAACCAACGAACATAATAGTCAGAAAGACTGAAAAGGGTCATATATGATATATAATAAATATAATAAATATAATATATATAATATATATAATATATATAATAAATATGATAAATATGTTATAAGTATAGTGTATATATATAAATAATAAGATAAAGTAAAATATATAGATAGATATATATATATATATAGTTTAAATAGATAATATAAAAAACAAAAGTAGATACTGACGTCCCATCTGTGTGAACATAATGTACTGATCAGCTCTAAGCATCTTACTTCGTGTTCGGATGGGAACGGGTGTATCTACTTGATATGAACTACCGTTATCTACTTACTTATGACTATGACTATCATATATTTTCTTATATTATTATATTATTATATGACTATGTACTTTTATTATTATTCCTAGTCTGTTTATTTTATATCTTATCTTCTTATGTCTTTTATATATCATATCTATATCTATATCTATATCATATCTATATCATTTATATAACTTATATCATTTATATAACTTATATCATTTATATAACTTATAACATTTATATAACTTATAACATTTATATAACTTATATATCCCTTTTTTTATCTTCCCAGTATTTTATGAATGTTATAGGGCTTGTGGCGCAATGGAAACGCATCAGACTACGAATCTGGGGATTGCAGGTTCGATCCCTGCCAAGCTCGTCTTTTTATTGACTAGATTACTTTACTTTAATCCCTTTCAACTTCTATAACCTTTATATTCTATTATATATATATTTCTTTATTTATATATATATATATATTTCTTTATTTATTTATTTATATATATCTTTATTTATATATCTATGTATGTATTTATTTCTATATTCCTTTATTTCTATATTTCTATATTTCTATATTCCTTTATTCCTTTATTCCTTTATTTAAAAAAAAACTCTCTATATAAAAACAAAAAGGTAGATTACCTGACGTTCCCATCTGTGTGAACATAATGGTACTGATCAGGCTCTAAGCATCTTTACTTCCGTGTTCGGATGGGAACGGGTGTATCCTACTTGATATGAACCTACCGTTATCCTACTTACTTATGACTATGACTATCATATATTTCTTATATTA
>NW_001853685.1:0-2928 GCF_000209125.1 Entamoeba dispar SAW760
TTTGAATTGAAATAGTTTAATTAATAAAATAATATAGTTTTTTAATAGAAAAGATTTTTTGAAAAATGTTGATTTAAAAATAAATAACTTATACTTCATAAAATCTTGATTTAAAAAATGTTATTTCTACAATGAATAACAAAAAATAATCTATAAATAGAACACTATTATTTTAATAATTATTAATATCTCAAATGTACTGCGTCAAGAATTAATAACAACTGCATTTTTTAAGTGCATGATGTAAGGTAATAGATACCTAGTACTTTTTATTAAAATCAAAAAAGTGCACCTTTTTTCAATAAAATTGTTGAACTTGTATCTCATCTACAACCTCACCATTTCTGATAAAACTTTATTTTTTGGAGGTTCCATATAAAGTTACTAGATACCTAGTACTTTTTATTAAAATCAGACGCATTTAACTTCTTTCGTCTAATTTAGACAGAAACATGTCAAAAATTATCTCAGATAGAAAGCGACCAGAATTAATAATTTTTATCTTTTTGTAGAGTGCATATTAATGTGATTAATACTTAGTACTTTTTATTAAAATTGACGACATTTAACTTCTTTCATTTGGTTTAGATAAAAATAGAATAAATTAATATCTCAAATACATGACGATCACAATTAATAATTTTTATCTTTTTGCAGAGTGCTTTTGAAGATAATTGATATATAGTACTTTATATTAAAATCATAAAAAGTGCACCTTTTTTCAACAAATTTGTTGAATTAATATCTCTGCTACAACCTCACCATTTCTGATAAAACTTTATTTTTTGGAGGATCCACAGAACGATATTGGATACCTAGTACTTTTTATTAAAATCAAAAAAGTGCACCTTTTTTCAATAAAATTGTTGAATTAATATCTCTGCTACAACCTCACCATTTCTGATAAAACTTTATTTTTTGGAGGATCCACAGAACGATATTGGATACCTAGTACTTTTTATTAAAATCAAAAAAGTGCACCTTTTTTCAATAAAATTGTTGAACTTGTATCTCATCTACAACCTCACCATTTCTGATAAAACTTTATTTTTTGGAGGTTCCATATAAAGTTACTAGATACCTAGTACTTTTTATTAAAATCAGACGCATTTAACTTCTTTCGTCTAATTTAGACAGAAACATGTCAAAAATTATCTCAGATAGAAAGCGACCAGAATTAATAATTTTTATCTTTTTGTAGAGTGCATATTAATGTGATTAATACTTAGTACTTTTTATTAAAATTGACGACATTTAACTTCTTTCATTTGGTTTAGATAAAAATAGAATAAATTAATATCTCAAATACATGACGATCACAATTAATAATTTTTATCTTTTTGCAGAGTGCTTTTGAAGATAATTGATATATAGTACTTTATATTAAAATCATAAAAAGTGCACCTTTTTTCAACAAATTTGTTGAATTAATATCTCTGCTACAACCTCACCATTTCTGATAAAACTTTATTTTTTGGAGGATCCACAGAACGATATTGGATACCTAGTACTTTTTATTAAAATCAAAAAAGTGCACCTTTTTTCAACAAATTTGTTGAATTAATATCTCTGCTACAACCTCACCATTTCTGATAAAACTTTATTTTTTGGAGGATCCACAGAACGATATTGGATACCTAGTACTTTTTATTAAAATCAAAAAAGTGCACCTTTTTTCAATAAAATTGTTGAATTAATATCTCTGCTACAACCTCACCATTTCTGATAAAACTTTATTTTTTGGAGGATCCACAGAACGATATTGGATACCTAGTACTTTATATAAAATCATAAAAAGTGCACCTTTTTTCAATAAAATTGTTGAATTAATATCTCTGCTACAACCTCACCATTTCTGATAAAACTTTATTTTTTGGAGGATCCACAGAACGATATTGGATACCTAGTACTTTTTATTAAAATCAAAAAAGTGCACCTTTTTTCAATAAAATTGTTGAACTTGTATCTCATCTACAACCTCACCATTTCTGATAAAACTTTATTTTTTGGAGGTTCCATATAAAGTTACTAGATACCTAGTACTTTTTATTAAAATCAGACGCATTTAACTTCTTTCGTCTAATTTAGACAGAAACATGTCAAAAATTATCTCAGATAGAAAGCGACCAGAATTAATAATTTTTATCTTTTTGTAGAGTGCATATTAATGTGATTAATACTTAGTACTTTTTATTAAAATTGACGACATTTAACTTCTTTCATCTAATTTAGACAGAAACATGTCAAAAATTATCTCAGATAGAAAGCGACCAGAATTAATAATTTTTATCTTTTTGTAGAGTGCATATTAATGTGATTAATACTTAGTACTTTTTATTAAAATTGACGACATTTAACTTCTTTCATCTAGTTTAGATAAAAAAGTTAATATCTCAAATACATAACTATCATAATTAATAATAATTATAGTTATGAGTAATAAACTATAATGTGTTTGATATTTATTACTTTTTAAAGAAATATAGATATTTAATTATTTATTGATTTTTTAACTAATATAACACTTGAAAAATATTTTATATAATTTTGAACGTAATTTATTTGTGGTATGAAATATTATATTATTATATATTTTGGTACATGTAATTTATTGTTATAAAATGTTATAAAAATTGAGTTAATAACAATTTCTATTTTTAATGAATTTTTTGTTATTCTATTTTTAGAAATAAGATAAATTCAAATCATTCTTGAATTTTTTGTTTTTAAATTTTTGAAAATTCTATGGAAGTAATTTTCTTCATTTTCGAATTTGGAAAATTTTATGACATATTATGTTCTATTTTTAAAGTAAACTATTTTCAAAAAATTTTGTTAATTATTCAAAAATTCTATTTTTAAAAGAAAGAATTCCCTATTTTCAGAGTAAATTTTCTTATTTTTAGAAGAAATATCTTTAGAATTTTT
>NW_001853684.1:0-1357 GCF_000209125.1 Entamoeba dispar SAW760
TTTAATTACATAATCCCCACAATGAATTATCATTAAGTATATCAAATTGTTTTTCAATATTAGTAATTTGATTTTCTTCAAAAGAATTAGAATAACTTTCTAAATAATTTGGAATACTTTTTTTATTTTCATCATTAAATAATTCATAATTAAACAATTTTAAATTGGAAATATAAAATAATTGATCAGAAAAATAAGAACTAATAAGTGTAACATTAATCATATTATATCTATGACAAAAATGAAGTAATGAATTAATTTCATATTCATTAAGTTTTTCTTTATGATAAATAATAATTTTTTTTATTTTATTTTTTTTATTAATTGGACTTAATGAAAGTAATTTACCATGAAAATGATATATAATAATTCTTTGAACATTGTTTAATAAATGTAAACGGATAATGTCATTTACTTCTATTCTTATTTCAATTATTTTGTCATAGTATTGACTATTAATTAAATTAATAGCTGTTAAAATATTTATTTCAAACCAATAAATTCGTTTGAAAAATATTTCATTAATTTTATTTTGATATTCTACTAGGTTTCCTCGAAATGTTTGGATTTGATTAAAGTATTTTGCAATAAATGAAATGTCAAGAAAAATTAATGGTGGATTAATTTTCATCATTTCTATAGCATTTTTACATTTCTTTGAAACTAATGGAAGGAAACTAAATGTTTGTTTTTTATTAATAAAGAGAAAAACATTACATAAGTAAACAGTCTCTAATGTCGACATTTAATAAGACTGTATTATATTATAAACACTAAGATTTACTTTAAAAGTTTTTTGAATTAAAAAATAATTCTTTAAGATTTTCTAAAAAAAGTTTTAATTCTTTATTATTTTATTTTGTTTATTTATAATTTAAAGGAGTACATCAGAGACACTACATACAACACTAAGGTGTCCAATCACTGAATCTCCAGTTATTGTCTGGTTATGACATACATTTGGTTGGACACCGCACTATTCAAGGCTAATTGATTATTATTTTTTATGACTGATTATTATTTATTATTATTTATTATGATATAAGGTTATTTATTTATTATGATTGTAGTATTATTATTTATTATGATACATTATATTTATCATTGATACTTTTGAGTTGAACAATGACGTGTTATCAATAAAGATTATTTAAATAATGTTGATGATAAATGAGATAAACCATAATCATAATGTTATTGATATGTCAAACATAAAATAACAATATAAATAATGATGAATTTTAATATTCATTTATTTCACAAAATAAAAATCAAATAACAAATTAAATGATGAAATATTTAAATTGATAATGATTAAAAAACAATAAATGAATAGAAAATAAATATGAAGAATAAA
>NW_001853684.1:1457-2749 GCF_000209125.1 Entamoeba dispar SAW760
AGTGTGTTAAAAGATGTTTTTAATTACATTTCAAAGAATGACAAAAATATTTTTGAGTCAAGAATCATTCCATCTATTGGAACAGTTGGAGGTGGATTATCTCCACGTTGTTGGTGGGGGTTTTATGGAAAATTATTAAATAGACAACAATTAAATAAGTTTCTAAAAGTACAGAAATTTTCAAAATTTATTAGGTGTGGAGATGTTGCACAATGTGATTGGATATCTGCAACTCATGAAAATGAATATATTCAAAATTTAGGATACCACTTTGGTAGAGATTCAAAGATATTAAGAAAAGATCCTCGGTTCTATTAAAGTATGTCATTTAATTTCAAGACAACCAAAAGATTAGAAGAATTTTTATTCTAAGTTTATTTTCTATTATTCTTTGTTAAGTTTTTTTGATTCTTTTTTAATAATATTAGAATAAGAAAAATCAATTAAATTAAACTATCGTTTATCTAGTATATTTATTTCAAATTACCGATTATTCTAATCATCTTAGTAAATTGTATTTATTAAAATATCGCTTTCTCATTATTTCTTTTAAGAGTTATCATTTTAATTATCCAAATTTTATTAATTTATATGACTATTTTATTTATCTCAAAATAATATCTTATTTATTATTACATTAAAAAGTCTAAGAAAATAGGTCCTAAAATACATTTTGAAATATATTTTTCTTTGAACATAACACAGGTTTACTTCTGTGAAGTTTAAATCTATGTAATGGAATTTGTCTTCTTTGTTATAAGTTTTAATAAATGTTATAATTCTTTTTTTTAAATTCTTCACGATTTTTATTGAATTTGGTAAGTAGTATAAACCAGTTGAATAAAAACATGAAACTATGTACTTTTTTAGTCATTATAATTTCTGTTTTATGTTGAAATTGGATAATTTATGTTAAATTTAATTTATCAAAAGAATATAACAATACATAGAATAAATAACATTGACCAATAAATTATCAATTTGATAGTGTTTATAAACCTATTAATATAAAAAATAAACAAAAATTTATTATTAGTTTGTAGTTATTTGTAGGAATATTATTTGGTATTTATTTGATTTGTGGAATTGAGAATATATATTTTCTAGAATATTTTTGATGTAAAGTAAGAAAGTAGAGATAATAACAATAACTATTTTATTATTATTTTGAATGTTATTTATTTCAAATATATTAGCATGAAAAGTAAATAAATATATTATTCAGTAATAAGTTATTATAATTTTTAATACTTTATTCATTTTAATTAAATTGTTATATTGATATTTATACC
>NW_001853683.1:0-5328 GCF_000209125.1 Entamoeba dispar SAW760
AAAAGAATTAAATTAATGAAAAGTATTTAATTAATTATATTATTTTTATGTTATATTCTTCTTTATCTTTTGTTATTATTCACTTTCTTTTATTTTATTTTATTCTTTGTTTGTTATTTTATTCTTTTCTTTTTATTTCTTGTTTTATGATTATTTCTTTTCTTTATTTATTTAATGTAATTTATTGTAAATTAATGTATTTCATATTCCTGTTTTAATTATTCTTCTTTTATTTTTCTTATTAGTATATTTTAATCAGTATAATTTCTTCTTCTTTATTTTCTTATTTTAATAAGAACAAATCTTTATTATTGTGTTATTATGTTTATTTTTCATCTTAACATTAATTATATTATTCTTTTACTTTTTATTTGTTAATATGTATATTTATCATTTATATTTGTGTATCATATCAATTAATTAATAGTATTCTATTCTTTATATTTATTTATACTTTTATTATAAATGATATTCAATATTCATAATTAATAATCATTGATATTCTTACAAAATTAATTAAGATATTTTATAGTCAATAGTAATGTTATAAACAGATAATAATTAGGTGAATTTAAAACATGAATAAATTATGAATGCACGTGGTATGTGTAATGTGTAATATTCTAATCTGAAATAAAAAGATAAAAAATAAAATAAGAAATTAAAGAAAAGAAAAAGAAAAGATAGAAAATATATAATAATTTAACGAATAAGAAAATAAAAAGAAAAGAATAAAAAGAATAAATTACACTAAATATGAAATAAACAATTAAATATGAATGAAAATAAAAAAAGAACAAAAATGATAAAAAAGATTAATGAATTAAAATAATTGTAATATTATGAGTAAATGATAAATTGAATAAATAAAAAAGATTAACTTATACTATTATGAGAATACATTATAAGTAATGAATGGTTAGTCATAAAAGATAAGTAATAAATAATAATGAAAATAATCAAATTGAAATAAAACAATAAGAAAGATAAATGATATAGAAATAAAGAAAATAAGAATTAAAAAGATAGAAACCAAAATTAATCTATAATATCCTTCAAACAAAAATCATTTATAAAATATAACCTTGTAATTTTCCTTTTTATTTTTATTCTTCTTTTTTCTTTTTTATTTCTTCTTTATCTTTATTTATTCTTTTCATACTCTCTACTTTTATTACCTCTTATTTTTATATATCCTTTTCTTCTTTATCTTTTATTATTATTTACCTCCTTTATCATTTATTCTTTCTTCTTTTATCTTCTTTTTTTATTATTATTTCTTCTTCTTCTTATTTTACTTCTTATTTACTTTTTTCTTTTTCCTTTTTATTTCTTTCTTATTTTATCTTTTTTGATTTCTTTACATTGAAATATAAGAGATATTGAAAATGAATATGAATGGAAACTGGATGAAATTGTATAAACAATCTTCTATGAGAATATTAAAATTAATTTTATTGTTTTATATAATTTCTATCAAAAATAAGAATGGTCCATCTATATTATTAATTTATTTATTGTTCAAATTTAATGAAATGTATGATAATAATTCAAAATTAATTAAAGTATGTAAGTCATTTATTAATTTACTTTCAATTTTAAATAAATGATATGATTTTATCATATAGAATATGTTTGTTTATTATTATATTTTGTTTTCTTTCTAATTATTTAAAATATTCATTGAATTTCGTATATTTCTATTATTTATTAATGTAGTATTTATATGCTTTAATATTTAAATTAGTGTAGTATTTCTATTATTAAAATATATCATTTGATCATTATCATTATTTTATATTTAATGATCATTGTACATTTCAAGATGCATATTTATTATTTCTTTATATTTGGAGAGATGTTAAATTATTTTATAATTTAAATATAATGAATAGAGAATAAATGAAGAATAAAATAAGAGAGAATAATTTCAATTTATTTTTCTTTAAAATTGAATGAGTAAATTCCAGTGATGATAGAAATAATTGATATCTTCTTTCTATTCTTTATTTATTTGTTAAAACTCTTGTTTCTTTTCTTATTATACCTTATATTTAATATAAATGATAAAATAAAACAAGTAATATTAATATTTGATATGAAAATAGTATGTAATAAGAAGATAATTCTGCAATTTATAATTATTTTTAATTTCTATAGTTTTCTCCTTAAAAAATATGACAATTTACTAAATTGAAACGAGTGAATATAATTCTACTACTATTATCATTATTTCCTTTACTTATTAATGTTTCTCTATATTTATTAAAAGATCTTCGTATAATAATTTAATATGAGATGATAGTAAAAGATATAATATTTATAAACATAAATGACTTAATGAAATACTGTGGATAACACGTATGTGAATATAGAGATATAGAAGTACTTCATGTTCTTTTTAATTTATACTAATGACTTCCTTCTAATCTTATCTGTCCTTTCTCAACTACACTTTTCAATTTCTATTCTTTCTTATTTTATTTTTATTTCTTCTTTTCTTCTTTCTTTTATATATATTTCTTTTTATTCTATGTTGAGTATTTCTTATCTTTTACTTTTTATTAATTTCTTATTTCTGTCATTTATTTAATTTCATGTTTTTGTATAAATTTCTTCATTTAAAAATATGTTAAATTAATAGTTTATTTGAACTAAAACTAATTCCATTAGTAATAATAGTAATAATACTAATAATTTGATTATTCTTTAATTAATTGGTGAATATAATTTGATTAACGTATTTTTCAACATAAATTATCCATTAATGACATATTGAAATACCATTTATTTTATTTATTCTTTTATTTAATTTGAAATATACTTTTATATTGTTATTTCATGTTCAGTCTTTTTGTTTAGTAGAGAGTGAATGGAATGATGTATTTTCATTTGATTATTATGAAATATAAAATATTCAAGTTTTCCTTTTTCTTATTTTTTTATTTTTTATTTATTTTCTTCTTCTTTATTCTTTTTTATCTTTTTATCTTCTTTCTTTTCTTTTGCTTCTGCTTTTATTCTTTATTTTATACATATTCTTCTTATTTTATCATTATATTCTTTCTTCACTTTGATTACTCTTTCTTTTCAAATTTTACCCTTCGTTTTATTTGACTACTGTTTAATTCAACCATATTTGAATTTACTTTATTTCTTTTGAATTAATTCATGTTGATAAAATTTCAATTTCTCACTTCTCTTTTTGTTGTTTTCTTATTCTTACTTATTTCTTTATTTTTTATTTCTTTTTCTTATTCTTTTTTATTTTACTATCTCTTCTTCTTCTCTTATTTCTCTTTATTCTTTTCTTCTTTTTCTTCTTCTAATTTATTTCTCTTTTTTTCTTTTATTTTTATTCTTTATTTCTGTTTATAATTTTATTATCTTTTTATCTTTTATTTCTTTCTTCTTTCCTTTTATATTTTGAAATACCTGTATTTATTCTTTTATTTCCTTTTATTTAAATTATACTTATTATATTTTATATGTTTTCTTAATTGGATTTATTGTGCTTTTCCTATTCTTAATTTATCATTATTTGAATATATTTATTTTATACTAAGTGTTATTCTTATTTTATTATTTCTTGTTGTATTTGGAGTTCTGTTATTTTAATTTATAATAATCCCATTAATTATTTTATATTATTATTTTCTTTTTATTCTTTTTATTTATGTTTATTTTATATCTTTTATCTTTCAAATATATTGATATGTTAATATTATTGTTTCTTATTTATTTAGTATTTCTATTTCTTCTTTTCTTATTTCATTTCTTATTATTATACTTTACTTTTTATTTATATTTATTATTTATTACTGCTATATGTTAATGATTATTTCTGTCTTTTACTTTCATTTTTATCTTATATATCTCTTCTTCTTATTTTTTGTTATTTTTATTTCTTTATTTGAAATATTCTTTAATCTTTCCCTATGTTTATTAAATGATCATCCATTATTATTTCTTTATGTTTTAATGTATTTGTTATATTGAATTTTTCTGATTATAATAGACCTGTTTATAGTGAACTACTTCTTGTTTATTACTCCCATCAGAGTGTTGCTTGTGATTGTATTCTCACTTGTGCTTTCTGAACTACTCATTTTATTTTCTATTCTTTCTTATTTCTTTCCTTTTTATTTTTATCCTTATTTTCTTATGTTTATTCTTTCTTATAAATTTTACTGTTTGTTAAATCTATACCACCTGTTAATTTGATATTTCTCTTATTTATCTCTGTTTTTTTATTTGGTTAAATTTATAGTATTTCTATTCTCTTTACTATATTCTTTATTTATTTTATTCTTTATTCTTATTCCCTATGTTTATTAATCTATCTTCCTTTTATATTTCTTTATGTTTTAATACTAAAACTTATCCTATTTAATTTCTTAATTATTGTTCTTGTTTCTTATATTAATATTTTCTGGTACTCATGGTGGTATTTATACTTCTATCTCTTGTTTATTTCTTTCTTTACAATTTGATGGACATTGTTCTTACTTGAATAAAATGAAATAGAAATTTCTTGTTCTTTTGATTTTTCTTATTTTTATTTTTCTTCTTATTTTTTATTGTTGATTTCTTTTCTTATCTTTTATAATGAATTAATAGATGAATTAATGAAATAAAAAATAAGGAATAAAAATAAGAAATAAATCGAGGTTGAAAAGAAATAAAGAATAAGAAGAAGTAAAATAAAATAAAGAAGGAAAAGAAAACTGAATAAAAACTAATTGAACATTTAAATTAATGAAATAAAAGAAGAACAATAAATAAGAAAGTAAACAAAAGAAAATAGGAGAATAAGAATAAGAAATAAGAATAAGAAACTGATAAAAGAAGAAGAAAATGAGAGAAAAGAATATAAGAAATAAGATGAAGATTAAATCAGTAAGAATTAACTCTTACCAATATGTTAAAATGATTCATTAATGTTATTATTTATTATTGACTTTTGATTTATACTTAAAAATTATTATAAATTAATGAAAAAGTCGAATGTTTTTTCTATTTCTCTTCTCTCACTTGATTTTACTTCTTTCACTCTTTATTATTTAATTTCTTAATGATTTACTTTTATATTTCTACACCTCATATCATTTATTTTATTATATATTTCATTATGTATTTTACCATTATTTCATATTCAATTTTACATTGTTCTTTTTTACATTCATTCCAACTCATTAATGAATAATCAAATTATTGTTATTAATGAAATTACTTTTAATTCTTTTATTTTATTAATTTAACTTCTTTTGAAATAATGAAATTTATACATTTCAAATTTAATTATCATTTTATCATTTACTATTATCA
>NW_001853683.1:5428-11547 GCF_000209125.1 Entamoeba dispar SAW760
TTTTTCTTCTTTCTCTTCTAATTTTTTTTATTCTTTTTCTTTATTTCTCTCCTTTTCTTTCTTTATCTTTTTTATCTTTTTACCTTTATTCTTTTCTCTCCTTTTTATTCTTTTTTTATTCTACTTCTTTTTTATCTTCTATTTCTTTTCTCTCTCCCTTATTTTCTTATATTTATTCTTTCTTATGATTTACTATTTTATAATTCTACCTGTTATTTCAATGTTTCTCTTATTTATTCTCTGTTTTTTTAATTCTTTAATTTTCTCTTTGTTAATAAAACTTATTTTATTAATTTTATAGTATTTCTATTCTCTTTACTATATCCTTTATTTATTTTATTCTTTATCTTATTCCCTATCTTTCTTATTCTATCTTCCTTTTATATTTCTTTATGTTTTAATACTATAACCTATATTATTTAATTTATTAATTAATGCTCATGCCTCTTATATTAATATATTCTAATGTTCATGGTGGTATTTATACTTCTATCTCTTGTTTATTTCTTTCTTTACAATTTGATGGACATTGTTCTTACTTGAATAAAATGAAATAGAAATTTCTTGTTCTTTTGATTTTTCTTATTTTTATTTTTCTTCTTATTTTTTATTGTTGATTTCTTTTCTTATCTTATAATGAATTAATAGATGAATTAATGAAATAAAAAATAAGGAATAAAAATAAGAAATAAATCGAGGTTGAAAAGAAAAAAAGAATAAGAAGAAGTAAAATAAAATAAAGAAGGAAAAGAAAACTGAATAAAAACTAATTGAACATTTAAATTAATGAAATAAAAGAAGAACAATAAATAAGAAAGTAAACAAAAGAAAATAGGAGAATAAGAATAAGAAATAAGAATAAGAAACTGATAAAAGAAGAAGAAAATGAGAGAAAAGAAGTAAAGAGAGAAAAGAATATAAGAAATAAGATGAAGATTAAATCAGTAAGAATTAACTCTTACCAATATGTTAAAATGATTCATTAATGTTATTATTTATTATTGACTTTTGATTTATACTTAAAAATTATTATAAATTAATGAAAAAGTCGAATGTTTTTTCTATTTCTCTTCTCTCACTTGATTTTACTTCTTTCACTCTTTATTATTTAATTTCTTAATGATTTACTTTTATATTTCTACACCTCATATCATTTATTTTATTATATATTTCATTATGTATTTTACCATTATTTCATATTCAATTTTACATTGTTCTTTTTTACATTCATTCCAACTCATTAATGATATCAATTATTGTTATTAATGAAATTACTTTTAATTCTTTTATTTTATTAATTTAACTTCTTTTGAAATAATGAAATTTATACATTTCAAATTTAATTATCATTTTATCATTTACTATTATCATATCAAATACTCTTCATAAGAATAAAAAATAATAAAAACTAGTTAATTAAGTATTAATAGAAATATTTTATACTGTTTAGTGGAGATTAACTAATCCATTTCTTTTAAAAGTATTTGTTCATTACCTATTGGCTTATTCTTTGATTTTAGTTGTTGAATTATGACAATTTCATTTTCTCATTTATTTGATATGGAATAGAGTATTTTAAATATCTATTATTTAAATATTCATTATTTAATTTCTTTTTAATTTTGATGGGTTTCTATTTCTTCTTTATTTTCTTATTTTAAGGAGAGTATATAATTACTACTGTATTGCTTTGGGCTAATATTCTTTTAGCCTCATCCACTAAACCCTTTTTCTTTATTAATCTTATATTATCAAATGTACTTGTATCATAACAAGTAATAATAACATCTTTATAAATACCCATTCTTTTATTATCAATTATCTATCATTGTAATTAATAAACACTGTTATTCTTGTAGTATTGAATATGATGTTTTTCTAACTAAATACAACATTATAACAAATCCATAAGTGGTGGGAATCGAAGGAAGGAAATATTTTAGAGAAGTGTGTGGAGTCATTGACGTGCTACGTTCAAATAAAATAAATTGTAATAATAAGATAAAAAAGATAAAAGAAATAGAAAAATAAAGAGAAATAAAATAAAAAGAAGGAATAAAAAATAAGAAATAATAATAAAGAAATAAGAAGTGAAAGAAATAAAAGAAATAAAAGAAGAATACTAAGTAAGAAATGAATAAGAAAAATAGAAGAAATGAAATAATAATAATAATAAAAGGAGAAGAAATAAGAGAATAAAGAAATAAAAAGAAATAAAAAGAAATAAAAAGAAATAAAAAGAAAAAGAAAGAAATAAGAAGAGGAGAATAAGAAGAAAAGAAATAATAATAAAAAAAGAAGATAAAAGAGGAAAGAATAAATAATAAAAGAGGTAAATGATAATAAATAATAATGAAGAAAAGAAAAGAAATATAAGAAATAATAAAAGTAGAGAGTATAAAAAAGAAAGAAGAAATAAAAAAGAAAAAGAAAGAAAATAAAAATTATATGGTTATATTGTTTAATTGATTTTATTTTTCTTATTTCATTAATCTTATTATTTTATTTTATAATCTTCTTTTTATTCATTTCATCACTTCTATTTCTTTTTATTATTTATTCTTTTATGATTTGATTATTAATTTCTCTTTATTCTTATTTTTTTATTCTTTTTATCTTTTATGTTATTCTCTTTTATTATTCTTTCTTTGTTTCTTTTTTATTACTTTTATTCTTCCTTTTATTTTCTTTCTTATTTATTTCTTTATTTGTTTATTTCTTTTTATCCTTTTCTTTTTATTTTCTTTCTTATTTCTTTTCTTATATTTTCTATCTTTTCTTTTTCTTTTCTTTTATTTCTTATTTTATTTCTTATTTTATTTCTTATTTTTATCTTTTTATTTCAGAATAGAATAATACACATTACACACCATATGCAATAATAATTTATTCATATTTTAAATTCACCTAATTATTATCTGGTTATGATATTACTATTGATTATAAAAGATCCATAATTAATAATTTAACAATATCAGTGATTAATAAATATGAATATTGAATATCAAATAAAATAAAAGTATAAATAAATATAAAGAATAGAATATTAATAATTAATTGATATGATATACAAGTATAAATGATAAATATACATATTAACAAATAAAAAGTAATTAATGAATGTGGTTGATGATAAAAAGAAAAATAAACATAATAACACAATAATAAAGATTTGTTCTTATTAAAATAAGAAAATAAAGAAGAAGAAAATAAAATAAGCATTAAAAATGAGAAAATAAAAGAAGAATATTTAAAACATAGATAATATGAAATACATTAATTTACAATAAATAAAGAAAAGAAAATTTCATAAAACAAGAAATCAAAAGAAAAGAATAAAATAATAAATAAAGAAAAATAAAATAAAGAGAATAATCAGAAAAGATAAGAAGAAAATAAAATAAAAATAATAATTAACTAAGTAGTTTTCAATAAATTAATTAATAAATTCAATTATTCTCATCATATAATTCAACTTGGTTTATTGACATAAGTTGAAAATGGTAATGTCTTATATCATCAAGTTAAATCAACCAAACATAAACAACATAATGGTATGAATTAATTAATTGAATAAATAGAATTTAAAGAAAAATGAAAAGGTTCAATAAATTGGGATAGTACAACACCATAAATATAAAATAAAGCATTTCAAGATTTAACACTCCCACATGATAAAGTAAATAAAATATGAACAACTATCTATTTTATATCGTTTTTATCTTTTTTTCAAATGGTGGAAGAATTAAATTCATAAAGAATAAAAGAATAAAAGAATAAAAGAAAAGAAGAAATAATAAATAAAAGAAAAAGAAAATAAGAAAAAAGAAAAATCAAAAGAACAAGAAATTTCTATTTCATTTTATTCAAATAAGAATTACATCCATCATTTTGTAAAGAATAAAATGAACATGAAACATTTAATATAAATACCACCATGAACATTAGAATATTTTAATATAAGAGGCATGAGCATTAATTAATAAATTAAATAATATATGTTATAGTATTAAAACATAAAGAAATATAAAAGGAAGATAGATTAACAATTTTAGGGAATAAGACAAAGAATAAAATAAATAAAGAATATAGTAAAGAGAATAGAAATACTATAAAATTAATAAAATAAATTTTATTAACAAAGAGAAAATTAAAGAATTAAAAAACAGAGAATAAATAAGAGAAATATTGAATTATCATGTATAGAATTAACAAAAAGTAAAATTTATAAAAAGAATAAATATAAGAAAAAGATATAGACATAAAAGAAAGAAGAGATTCAAAGAAAAGAAAAGACATTGAATAAAAAATTAATAAAAGTTAGTATATCTTATTTTTCTTATTTATTTATTTTTATTACTTCTTGTATTTCAACAAATAAAATGAAAGTATTAATTATTTTAATTCATTATCAATTTGTGTATTATTATTATTATTTCTTTATTTCTTCTATTGACTTCATTTTTATTTTCTTTCTTTATTTTAAATGGTTTATTATTACTTCTTTATATTAACTAATATCTTCTATTTTAATATCAAATATATTAATCTTTGTATTTCTTCATCTTTAAGTTAATATCATAATTTTAATTGTAATAATTTAAATGAAAAGAATTATATAATGATAGAATTTATTCTTCTCTTTCTCATTATTTCATTTATTTTAAGATGATTTCATTCATATGAAGTGAAATTCTTATGTTAAAATCATATCTCATCAATAAAAATGAAGTGAGAATAATAGTATATTTTAATTTTAGAAATCATCTTCAAATGATGATATTTCATCAGTTACTACAACATTAAATTTATTCACTAATTATGTTTCAGATGAAACAGATATAATGTGATTTAACTCTTCTTTGTTGTATAAATTTAAATTAAATAAATTAACAAACAAGAAATATAAATGATATAATAAATTAATTACTTCAGATTCATTTTTGATTCAACAATGAATTGAAATAATAATGTATCATTCTCTTATTTTTGAATGATTAACTCATTCTCATTTATCATCATTAATAATATAATAAGAAATGATAAATTATTAATTGTTTGTTCATTTATTTGTATTTCATTTCTTCTTTCTCTTTATTATTCTCTTCTATTCTTTTAATTCTTTTAATTCTTTGTTCTTTTTCTTCATCTTTTATTCTCTTTTTTAACATGTTATATATTTTAATTTCTTCTCATTTTCTATTAGCTTCTTCATCTCTTCAATAATTATCAATTATTTCATTTTGATTTAATTGATTATCATCATCATCTTCTATCAACATACTGATAATCACTCATTTCTATTCTTTTTTATTTTTCTCTCTTACAAATAAATACCATCTTCTCATTAATGTTGATTATATTCATTATACAATGTGATAAATAAATTCAACTACTTCAAGTAGTGTAAATATTTTAATTTCTTCTTCAAATAATCTTTTCAAATATTCTTGTTTTTATATTTCTATCATTTCTTTTATTTTTTTTATTTATTATTTGTTGATGTCTTTTATTATGGTATTGTTTATATCTATGTTGTGTTTTATTATGTGAATTATTTGTATTATAATATTGATTGATTCTATTTGAAATATTGGTAAAATACTTATGGTGATGAAAAAGAATGAAGTGATGAATGAAATGAATCATACCATTATTATTATAATTATTATGATAATTGTTATGGTGATAGTTATTATTATGGTAATGATTAATGTGATGATTAATGTATTTCTGTCCATACAGATAATACCTGTTTTCACTCATTGTTCTATCGTTTACATTTCATGGATGATATTGATTTCTCCTTCTTTTGTTAATGATTAATTTATAATTTTTGTGGTGTTTCCTGTAATGCTTCGACATCTTTTTAATGATAAAAGAAGAAGAAAATTAATAAAAAATAAAAAATAAGAAAAAGGAGAACTTGAATAATTTTAAATTATAATAATCAAATGAAAATACTTCATTCCATTCACTCTCTACTAAACAAAAAGACTAGTCGTGAAATACTTTTATAAAAGTATACTTCATTTCAAATAAAAGAATAAATAAAATAAATGGTATTTCAATATGTCATTAAGGGATAATTTATGTTGAAAATTAAGTTAATCAAATTA
>NW_001853682.1:0-4274 GCF_000209125.1 Entamoeba dispar SAW760
ATATGATAAATAAGAATAAAATAAACACAAAAAATAAGAAATAAAATAAATAACAAAAATACAAAAACAAATATATTCAAATAAAAAATGAAATAATATAAACAAGAAGAGAAAAGAAGAAAAATATAATATATAATCAAATATAAATGTTATATGATTAGTATATAATATGTAATATATAATAAATATTAATTTCATATGATATAGATAGAAGATATAAAAAATAAATAAATAATAATAAATGATAAAGAAATAATAAGAGAAAAGAAATGATATAATAATAAATAAAATATATAAATGAAAAGATAAATAAAATCAATATAATATAAATAAAATAATAATAAATATAAAGAGAAAGAAGATATAAAATATAAAAATATAATCAAAATAAAAATAAGATAAAGAAATGAATTAATATATAAGAAATTATATATAAATAAAAATATATTAATATATAAAATAAAATATAAATAATAATAATATCAAACTAATAAAATATGATAAATATAATAATAAAGAGATAATATGATGATATATATATAATATAATAATAAAAATAAATATAATAATAAAATATATAAATATATAAGAATAACATAATAATAAAAATGTATACTTACATTGAATCAAATATCATTTCTGAATCATTTATATTTCATAACAATTTACCATAAAATGATATAAAATATAAACAAATATAATTGAATATAGAATGATTATTTAATTTACTTTTTTATTTTTTATTTTTTTTAGGAGCAAAATAATAAAAACTATTATTTTATTATTCAAAATATTTTACCCTTTTCTTTTTGGGGTTTTTTATTTAGATTCATTATTTCTTTGCTTATTTTGGTTCCCCATTTTATTTTTCATTAATTAACTTTTATTAATTTATTCATAGATTATTATTTTGTTAATAAGATATGTAATAAATATTTGAAGATATCTACAACAAGTATTGTAAATAAACAAGTGTTGTAATACAAAAATAATTAAATAAATAACAACTTTATTTATTATTTTGATTTAAATACAATATAAACAAAAATATTTCATCAATTAAATAAAATGATTATCGTATTATCATCAAAATGAAATAACTCTATTCATTTATTTATTTGTATCTTTAATATCTTAAATAATAATCTAAATATCATTTTTATTTTATTCATTCTTCTTTTGAATTTAATATTTCATTAGAATATTAGTGTTGTTCATTTTTAAACATTTATTAAATCATTTTATTCTTTATAAACATTATATTCTATTTCATTTAAATATTAACTTGATTTGTAATGTTTCATAATGATTAATAAAATATTCATTTACTATTTAATCAAAAAATATAATCTCTTTGATAATTAACTCCATTCTTTCATTGTTTCACTTTAAATTACTTTATTATTCTTTTTACTTATTGTTTAATTAAAATATATTCAATAAACATGATTTGATTATTAAATTGTTTGTGTTTAAATTTATTTAATGTATAATTCATTCATTCAATAATTCTCTCATCACCATTTGTTAATATCTGTTTATATTTTTCTTTAAATGAATTGAAGATACAATTTCTTGAATTTCTTCTTTTTCTGTAATGAAAGAACAAATGAAACAAATAATTTTAATTATCACTTTAGAATCTACAAGTGTTGTTATTTGATTTTTTAATACTTTCATAATTACATCATTTTGATAAATACCATGTTGTCCAATAGGTTGTTTTGAACAATAGATTGTAAAATCCTCCAAACAATAAAAATAATATCTTCATTTGTTATTTCTAAATGAACTTTACCTATTTCATATTTCCATTCATTTTAATGAAATCTTTCCCTTTGTCAATATTTTCTACTAACTCTTCATGATTATTTTATTTCTTCTTTGAGTTCTTCTGATTTTATTTCTGTTTTTTCACTTTTAGATTTCTGAGTTAAATATTTATCACTCTTCTCTATGATTTTGTACATTAATTTGCCATCACTCTCAATAGATTCAATTCCCATTTTTAACTTTTCAATATCTTCTTTTGATGCTTTCCATTTATTATCTTCTCCTTTAAACCCTTATGAATGACAGAAATTTATCCATCATTCATATTTTCAATTTCAACTGTTTTCCTTGTTGGTTCTTTCCATATTTTTCTGTCTTGTTGGTTGTCGTGTGAGTCAGCCATGAATACTTCATTTCAGTTGATGGGTAGTATTTAAGTAAATAGATATTGAATAGTGATGTATTTTTACAATGTGAATACGTGTTGTCACGTTTATTCTTTTTAAATAACACAATTTATTCATTTTTGTTATTGATTCATTCTTTTTAACTTATCAAATACTTCATTATCAATTACATCTATCTTTTCAATTATTCCATTGAATACACTGAATCAACACAACAACAATGTGGTGATAGTAATAACATTATTCATGAATCTAAGATGAAAGTATTTTAGGATGATTAAATACAATTGAAAAGACACTTTCTACATTACCAAAAACAATTGAGGATATTATTTCATCTTGTTTGAACAATTATCTGATTATGTCTGACGATTATGTCAATTCTATGAAAAGACTATCTCAAATGATCAACAAAATGAATCATTCAAATATCTTCAAATGAAAAGAAAGACATTAAAGAATATCATCTAAAACAAATGAAAGTAAAAGAATGTGTTCTTCTCCAGATACAATCATTGATGTTGAATTGAACAAATAAAAACATGATGTATTATCAAGTGATATAAATGATTCAACAAAACAACAATGTATTGTTCCAATTTCTGAATTAGTAATAAACCACTAATTATTTGTGAAACTCTTCAACAAAAATCTCAAATGGTTATTGTTCATGAAGATTTTGTTATTATTTATAATGAAATCAATGATGTTGTTTGAATAAGTGATGAATAAGTTATTTTCAATTGTTGTAATTACAGTGTTAATGATTTAAATGTGAATGATTGTGGTTTAATCATTGTAGTTACTGATGATGAAGTATTTAATAATAATAAAGGAGAAACTGATAAAAATGATGGAATGATTACTTCTGGATGTGAGGTTAATAAACAAAATGTAATTACAACAAAGAGAGGAATGAGTTATAAAGATAGTGGTAAAGATTAATTAAAATTCAAATCAAAAATTCAATGAGAAATACCAACTACAATCAGATCAACCACATCTTATTTATTTGTTCAAGACATTAGAACAAATGGTATTATTGTTTGTAACACTTTGTTTAATGAAATTAAAGTTATTGACAGTACAAATAGTGTTTATTTTTGTGGTATTAATGATTATCAAATTGAATACTCACTTCTAAATCAATTAAATTCATTAGATTCACAAACATACACTAACTATGAATATAAAATACCACTTAAATTCAATATAAAACAATTTAAATGAAATTGTAACACATTTATATGAGTGATATGTCATTAGTCAATCTCAAGAAATGATAAAAACATACAAAATACCAGTTGATTCAATCAAACAAATATTTTATTTTTTTATGTTTGAAATTGTTATTTTGTTTTCTTTTTATTTTTTCTCTTTTCTTTTTTTGTTTTTTAGAAAATATTTTTAATTTTTTGATATTTATTTCTTATTTTTATTCTTTTCATTATATTCTCTCCTTCATATCATTTATTTTAATTCTTTATATATTTTGGTTAGTGTCATTATTTTATAGATATTTTCATCATACATTCTTTATGAATTGATTCTATTGTTATTATTTAGTATGATAGTATATGTTAATAAAATTAATATAATAAGAAAAGAATGTGTAGTACATATTAAATATGGAAATGTTAAATATCCAGTGTTTATGAGAGGAATGAATAAACAATTAATGAAAGTATTAGAATTAACAATTGATCAAATAATTTATTCTATAAAAATTGATGAATGTATTGGATAATTAAAACATAATGGTTATATAACACTTTTCTTAATAGAATCTTTCTTAATGAAAAGAAAAGAAGATGATATAACAAGACAATCAAAGAATCTGAGAGAATATATTTCAATAGAAAAAATGATAAAATCATTCAAATGTTATAAAAATTAATCTTAATTAATTTTAATAACAACAAATATCTTTTTTAAAAGTAAAATAATATGAATAAATAAAAGTACAATATGTTATAGAAGTAAATAATTTAATGTAATTATTTGTTCTAATTTTAAATAGATGTTTTAGTATGAAATATCAATCAATTATTTAATTATCAAATATGTTTCATATAAATTTTTCAGATGTATATG
>NW_001853681.1:0-14568 GCF_000209125.1 Entamoeba dispar SAW760
AGAGTTATATTTGTTGTATCATTCCATTGATGAATAACACTTCCTTCAGATACGTCAGATCTATGTACTAAAAATCCATTATGTCCTATTTTTATTTGGAATGAATCATTCTTTTGAATAAATTGGAAGTGTTGATTTTGATTACCATGAGACCAATATAAATTAATTGGTTGTCCATTCTTGAAATCAGAATATTTAGCATCAAGGACAAATCTTGTTGTACAACATGGCATAATATAATAAGATTTACTAGTCAATTTTCTAATAAATGCTTCTTTCTTCCGTTCTAATTCTTCTTTAAGATGATTTTGTTCTAGTGTTTGTGCAATTTGTTTTTTCTTATCAAATAAATCATTCAATTCATTGAATGTGTCTTGAAGAATTTTATTATAATCATTTTGATTGAATATTATTTGTTTGTTTTGAACTGTGTACATTTCACTATTACTTTTAAAGACCCCAAGATAGTATTGGTGATATAATTCTACTTGATGAACAGTAGAAAGATCTTTTGTTTGTAATTCTTTGTCAATAATATTGATTAAGTTGTGATAATAATTTTGGATTTTGATACAGACATCTCTCCATTGTTGTTTTCCATTTAATATTTCATTGGTTTTCAACTTAATTGTCTCAATGCATTGATGTTTCAATTCATCTATTCTTGTACATTTTTTATTTGAATAGAACTGAAGTGTTTTTTGATTTAATGTTAGTGTTTGTGTTAAGTAATTATTAATTAATGAATCATATTTATTTTGTTCAAACTGTTCTTTGATTTGAATTTGTGTAAGATATGTCCACATTGGTGTTAATCTAAAACTATTACAATGAATTAAATCATCAATAATCTTTTGAGTATCTTTCAAGATAAATTCTTCTAAATATTTTGAAGTGATGGAGATAGAATCAAACAATTCATTAGTGAGTTGATCACCATAAATAATCTGTAATACATCCCAAATAGGATTAAATTCCTTTTCAATAATTTGATAAACAAGATTCTTTATCTTTGATTGATCTTCAATGATAGTTATTCTTTCATCTAAGCTCATTTCATAAAACATTCCAACTAATTTCATATTGATTGAACTAATAGTTGTAACATATTTTTTCTTGAGTAATCGTTTTATTTCATTGAAGATGTTATTAGTATTTAGTTCATTGATTGATTTGAAACACTTAATAAGAATTTCTATACAAGAAAGAAGATAAGAACCAGACTTACAATTTGATGGAATTTCATGAAGAATTTCACAAATGATATTTTTCATTTGTTCTTTGTAAAATTTACAAAGGATTTGACTTTGAGAAACTGGACAATATGATGGAAGTAAGAAACAAAGACAATCTGTTTGATGTGGCTTTGTAGAGAAGAAATTTACAAGATGATTGTTTATATCTTTTTGTTTATTCAAGACTGTCTCTTTAAGAGTTAGTTCATCTTCTTTTTCTGTAGTAGTTTTAATATCTGATGAAATACAAATAACTCTTTTTCCTTCTTTTCTTATTCCTTGTAATTGTAATAAACAAGAGAGATTATCAATTGATGATATATCTTCTAATACACTTGCATTTATTTCATTGGTATTATGAATAATTCTTACAGAAGATAACTGGAGAATAGAAAGAATTCCAGTAATATTATTCAGTGTTGTACTAGAAGTTAGTTTAAGTTTTGTAATTTCAATAAAGAACACTTCATCATTTAAAATTTGTTGAAATTCTTGTTCTTCTAAATTGTTTCTTTTTACTATATCACTTACAAGAATTGGTCCAATAATATTACACTTATTTGTTTCTGATGTGGAAGTCTCATTTGAAACTTTCAATGGTTCTTGTAAATGAAAGTAATCATTTGATGAGATCCCATTAATGATTTGATTTATGTTAATATTTTCATTACTTCCTTGGTCATTACAAATACAAATAAAATGGGGTTTGTTACAGTGTGAGATAATGTTTCTAAATTGGTCAGATAATCCCTTAGAGATATCGTTATTGTCTTTAAATAAAGGAATACTTTGAGAATGCATTTTGAATGAATTTACAGATCAATTAAACATTTATATATCATTGTATTATGTCGTTAAAAATAATTGTTTAAAGAGAATCTTCATAAAGATTATAATTAAGTCAATGAAAAATCATCAATCTATCTCTATTTTAACATTTTCTTCTTTTAACCTAATTAAAAAGAACTAAAATATTGTTTGTTATGGAATTTGTTCTTTTTGGTGTTATTTTTTTATTATTTTAACATCATTTTTATTTTTGAGTTACATCAAAAAAATATTTACTCATATAAAAATCATGAAAAACTGTCATTCCTTTCTCTTTAAGTATCCGATTTCTACTTTTCGATTTTAAGATCATCTCTGTTGACGTTTTACTATGATATTGTTTTGATTTCAGTTGCTTTTTAAATAATTTATTAACCGTATAAACGCATTTTTATTCAAGAAAACACAAAAAACATTCAAAAAATATTAATTAAGTTTTAATGTACTTTATCTTATTCTATTTCTTGCTGATTCTTCATATATTAGACCATAATTTCTAAATAGACTCCATCTTTAAATAATTTTGGAATTATCCAATCATAGTTTTCATATTTTCAAGTACAATACATTCTTTCTCTATCTTGGTAAATTTGTAATAATTATTAATTGTCATCTACAGACAGTTCATTGTTGTTTGGATGTATAGTTTACTGTATTCATAAAGAGAATAAGTTCTAGTATATTCTCTTCCTCACTAAACATACCTATTTTATTCTAATCATCATAGTTAGATACAATTAGTTTATTAAAACTATTCTCAATAGTTGATATAATTCCAATCTGTGTCATAATATATTTATGAATTCTCTTTTTAATAAAAACAACATTACATTCTCATCCAACAACCCTTTTATCTGAGTCTAAACAAAAGTAAATCTTTACTAACTACTCATTTTAGCTGTAATAAAAACAAGTTATTTAAAAGCATATTGTCTGATAATAACAAATTAACTTCCATTAAATAATCTGCTCCAATTCATTCAGTATTTATTGTGAGGTTTATATGGTTTATCCCAAAAAATATCCTTTTTTGTTATTAGTATTACAATGAATTGCAATGAATCAAAACCATCACTGTTATCCTTTCAATCACAATCACAGAAGTAACACAGTAGATCAGGACATTTGTAGTAGCTATTTTATCGTATCCCATTAAGTTACTTTTAATAAGACATAATGTGTAAATCTGATGAAAGTCTTTAAAATGTTGAAGGAGAAGAAGGGATATGAATAAATAATATCATAAATCAACAAAATAAAAAATAAAAAAATTCAAATACTTTTTAGAAGATATTTTTTTCCATTGAAAGGATTGATTTCATGAATAAAAGATGTTATTCCAAATTTATCTGAAGGACAATAAAAAATTAATAAAAATCAAAAAATTTATAGTTCTTTTACGAAAAAATAACTGAAATATTCAAACATGACTAACTACTTACTGTTATTCTTTTTCATTTCATTTTGTATTGGTGAGGTTTGTAAAAAAGTGGATAAGAATGATTTTATAATCACTGTAAATCCGAAATGTATTGATTCTACTTTAACTTCAAATACATTAGAAGGAGATTATACTAAATATTCATCAGTTACTATTTTAATGAATGATAATACTGGAGAACTTTATTTTGGTTCGGACAATCCATTTAAAGCAAAAAAAATTATTGCAAAATTAAAACGTTCAACCCCAATTTATTCTCTCTACTTTAGAAATATTGAAACAAACATTGAACTTGAATTAACCAAAAATTCTCATTCATTTGAAAATGTTAAATTTATTTTCTATAATGGAAATAGTCCAACAAGAATAACTGGAGGTGTTGATGAGTTTTTAGTTACTGGAAATGATAATAATTATTATAATTATCATTTACCTATTCAACGTACTTATATTAATTCAAAACCAACTAAATTAATATTTAGTTCTAATAATGGGATACAATATTTAATATCATCATATGAAGGATCAATCAATAAAATAACATCAACTTCATTAAACGATAAATATTTTAATCAAACATGTGGTGGAATGGTTCGTTATTTTAGTTATAATAGTATTGAAATTCATGATATAACAACAGAATGTAATCATCAATTTACAAAAGATGAAGAAGATGATTTTAATTCATTTATTGTTACTACTACTGTATCTTTATCTAATTATTATTATCAACTATCATTATCAACAAATAATTATATTATTAGAAATAACGATGATTCATCAAAGACTCATACAGTATATACATATCCTAATCAATGGTTAAAATATGAATCAACAAATCAAATAACATTCAATATTTATAGAAAGAAAGAACCATATCAAATAATCAAATTCAGTTTAACAATTGAACAATCAAATGAAGGAACAACATTAATTAAAGAAGTAGAAAATAATGATAAATCAATTTCAACACTAATTATTTCTTCTTCAAAACATTTATCTTTTTCAAATGATATTGAATTTTCAGAAACAACATTAACAACAAATAAAAGTCAAATAATGATTATTGGAATGAAAGGTGTTACATTTAATAATGGTAAGAATGATTATCATTGTGATACAATGATTTACAAAGAAGAAACAAGAGAATGTATTCAATGTGAAAAAGGATATTATTTAAATTCAACTAAAGAATGTCAAATTGGTTCACATTGTAATAAAACAAATAAACAAAGTCATTGTATTGAATGTGAATATGGATATTATTTAAATTCAAATAAAGAATGTCAAATATTACCAGATAATTGTGTTGTAGGATATAAAACATATTGTTATCAATGTAAAGAAGGATATATTAAAGAAAATGGAGAATGTAAAGAAATTGATAATAAATGTAATAAATCAGAAAGAAATTATTGTTTAAAATGTTCAAATGGATATAAAATACAAAATAATCAATGTAATGGAGATAATGATGATCAATGTTATTATGAAGGAAATAAATGTGTATCATGTTCAAATAGATATACATTAAACAATAAAAAATGTTCAAATAAAGAAAATCGAAATGGAAAGAATGAAGAAATATATTGTGAAAATGGAAAATACATTGATAATAATAAATGTATAGAATGTTCAAAATCAGAAATATGTCAAACAAATGATATTGAAATAAAATGTAAATATGAAGAATATTTAGATAATAATAAATGTATAAATAAAACATGTGAAGAAGATATGATAAAAGATCAAAATGGAAAATGTAATAATAAAAATAATATTCAATATTGTTCAAATAAATCATATGTTAATGGAAAATGTGTTGAATGTTTAAATACATATTCACCTAATTTGAAGGGAGAATGTATTAATACAAAAATAGAATATTGTGAAGAACAAAATGAATATGGATGTAAAAGATGTGAAGAAGGATATTATTTAACAAAAGATAAGAAATGTTTAAAATGTGATAGTAATTGTGAAACATGTTATGGAACACCTACATATTGTATGAGTTGTTCTAATGATAAATATTTAAGAAATGATAAAACATGTCAATCAAATGAAGAATTAAATGGAACATGTTTACAAATATTAGCAGATGGAAGTGGATGTGGAATATGTAAGAATGGATATTATAGAAATGGAAAAGGATGTTCAAAATGTGAAAAAGAATGTTTAACATGTAATCAAAAAGATAAATGTATAAAATGTGGAGAAGGATATTTTATGAGTTCAACAGGAATATGTAAATCAACAACAACAATTAAAGGATGTAAAGGAGAAATAGATAAAGAATATGGATGTAGAGAATGTTTAACAGGATATTATTTAATAAATAAAGAATGTTCAAAATGTGGAAATAAATGTATAACATGTTTAAATGAGAAAGAATGTAATAAATGTGAAGATGAATATATAATAATAAATAAAGAATGTATTCATTATTCAAATATTAATAAATGTAAAGAAACAAAAAATAATAAATGTTCAAAATGTTCATTTTGGTATGGAATCAATGAAGAAGGAACAAAATGTAATAAAGAAATCGTATGGTGGATGATAATGATAATTATCATCATTATACTTATTATCATCATTATAATAATTATAATTATAATAATAATAATGATTAATTACATTATAAAACGTAAAGAAAAGAAAGAACAAGAGAAAACAACAACAATATTTAAAATTTCACAATCAAATATCAAATTCATAACACTTGGAGATGGAATAATAACAAATAAAAAAGAAATAGAAATAGGAGAAGGAGAAGAAATTGAAGTAAATAAAGAAATCAGAGAATTAATATGTATTGGAAATGAAAAGAAAGAAAAAAAGAAAATACAAATAAGTAGTAAAGAAGAAAATGAAAAATATTCAATTAGAACAAACCCAAATATCATTACAATTGAAGGAGGATATGCATGTGAATTTGAAATATTCATTACAATCAAATGTACTACTAAAATTAAAGAACAAATAATGATAATTAGTAAAACACTTAATAAAACACAAGAAGAAATAATTAAAAGTATTTCAATTAAAGGAGAAACACAAATATCAACACGACTTGATCCCGATGAAATAAAAGAAGAAAAGAAAATAGGAGAAGGATCATTTGGAATTGTATATATAGGAGAATTTAGAGGGAATCAAGTAGCAATTAAGAAAATGAAACAAATTGATAAAAGTGAAAATAAAATGAAAGAATTTGAGAAAGAAGTAATGATGTTAGATAAATTTCGAAGTGAATATATTATTCAATTTTATGGAGCAGTATTTATTCCTAATAAAATATGTATGATAACAGAATATGCAAAATATGGATCAATACAAGATTTAATTAATAAAAGAACAAACACAGAAATACCAAATAAAATAAGAATTAAAATCATGATAGATGGAGCAAAAGGAATTTCATATCTTCATTCAAATGGAATACTACATCGAGATATTAAACCAGATAATTTTCTTGTTATAACACTTGATGATAATATTGGAGTTAATTGTAAATTAACAGATTTTGGAAGTTCAAGAAACGTCAATATGATGATGACAAATATGACATTCACAAAAGGGATAGGAACACCAAAATACATGGCACCTGAAGTACTGAATCAAGAACATTATAAAATGGCATCAGATATATATTCATATTCAATAACAATGTTACAAATCATTACATGGCAAGATCCATTTCCTAAAGAAATATATAAATATCCATGGGATATTGCAAATACAATCACCACAGGTAAACGACCAACAATAATACAAGAAGTTAAAGAAGATATTAGAGAAATCATTGAAAAAACATGGAAACAAGAACCTAAAGAAAGAATAACAATAGAAGAAGTTGTAAGAATGTTAGAAAGAATTCAGAGTAATAATTGATTACTTGGTAATTTCTTTTTCTTTATGAAGAAAGTATTCAGCCTATGCCAAATAGCTTTTATTAAATCTTTAAATCACAACGTACACATTTAATACAAGGGTAAAGAAGAAATGAAATAAACAAACTCATGACATGAAATTTTTACTATAGTATTAAAAAATCTAATATTTTCTTGTCCTTAATTTGAACAAGAGAAAAAGACTCTCAAATCAAGTGGTTTTTAATGTTTAGTAAAACTCTTAAAAACTCTTAAATCCTATTTGAATAAACACACTGAAACCTTTGAGAATAATATTTAAATAAACTTTCTTCTTTACCAATTTATGCTTTTCTTTAATTGAACTACATTCAACATGAAAGCGTCTAATCTAAAATAATTTTATAAATAATTTACTGTTTTAATAACTTGTATATACATTTTTTTAATTCATAGTACTGTTTTTTTCTTGACCTTGTAAGATGTATCTTTCTTGTTTCATTCCTTATTTAATGAACTGTCCATATTCCACTTGATAATAAATGTTTAATATAAGGCATTTCTGTTCCAATTTTATTTGTTTCTAATTACTTTTTATTGATTATTATGATATAATTATTCTTTTTAAGCACTTTTACAAAAAGAAAATTAAAATTTCTAATATTGGATGATGCTTTGTCAACGTTATTCATAAAAAATGTTCACAAAGAATTTATAAAGTAAATTAATTGAATGAAGTTGCTTATTAAAGTATGTTTTAATTTATTTACTTAATAACACATAATACTAAAATCAGTTTCTAATTATTAAAAGTTAATACCTCTATTGTTTCTGTATAAGATATAACCTTATCTCTTAGTTAATCAGTTGAGTATTTTGTAATTTATTAAAAATGAAATAAATTATTACAATTTTTATATGTTTTTAATGATTCTAGTACAATCAAATTTTTTTTAGAGAAATTAATTTATGAAGAAATATTGTTTAGTGTTTATTCAGAAGTATAAAATAAAAAATAAAAGAGAAAGAAATGAATAACTTTGAAATTTACAACCATTTTTTAATTTCCAAAAAAAAGGAAACAAATAATAAATGAACAAATAAAGAAAGAAAAGAGATTAATTAAAAATATAGTTAATTGCATTGATAAGCAATAATTTCATCAACATTAATAGAGTCTTCTCCAGTAAATAAACAACAGCTATATTGAGTAGGATCTTCATATTTAGTATTAAATTCAGGATGAATAACAGAATTTTCATCTTTTGATTTTTTAATAACACAAAATTTTTTAATAACTAAGGAATAGACAATATTACTATTTGGAAATACACTAAGAGTCATCCCTTTTCCTTTTTTTCTATGCAATATCATTGGTTCAATATTAAATGGATTTTTTAATGTAAAAACAAAATGTTTATGAGTGTCTTTGACGTATTGCATTGACTCTGATGGAACAGGAATGTGTCCAGCAATAAAAGCTCCAAAAGCCCATCCTTCTGTTGTTGTTATTAAAAACAGAACATTTTTTCTTCCATGAATCTTTCTATTGATATCGGCACTCGAATTCCCATCTTTTTTATTGTCATAAATTTCTTCAAAATAATTTAGTTGTGTCCATTCTTTGAAATAATTCTCATATTCATTAATCAATTCCTTTGATTTCATTATTAATGCTAAATTAATTTTTAGTTCTTCAGTTCAATTAAAAATGAATAACTGAAAGTTTAATTTTTAGATTTTTAGTTTTCTTTTATTTTTATTTTTATACAATTGAAAATATTTTCAATTTAAAACCCTACTCATAATTTAAACCATAAAATAATCTTTCTTTCTCAGATGTTTACACAATCCAAAGGATGTATAATTATATGCTTTATGTCCATGTTAATTGTGTGAGAGTATTCTTGAAATACTATTCATTTCTTATTGAATTGAAATAATCTTTTTCAAGGTATAAAATACTTCTGAATAGTTTTTGTTGAAAGAATAATTATTTATTTTTGTGGTTTTTTCTTTTTTTTTATTAAAGAATTTAATTAAATAACATCTTTTTGGAAAAACAATGGGTTTCAACATACTTAATTAATACTTTGTGTTTTTGGTGATTTTGTTAATGAAACAACATTAACCAACTCATTAACTGTTGTCATTGTTGATATAGTAGAATAACAAACACTTTTTACTAACTATTTAAAATTTTATAAATTACGAAGTTATTTCAAGTTAACTAATGGTATTTAATAGTATTCAAGAAAAGAATAAATGATTTATAGCCAAAATTATTTATATTTTATTGTTTATAAAAATCTTTTCTTTGTATTTTTTTTGGACATATTTCATTGTTATATATTGTACTTCTTTTCTTTAGCTGAGTATTTTTTAACTACTTCTTAATATCCTCTTTTATGAGGTGATAAGAGTATTGTTATTAGTTGTCATTATATCAGTTATATAAATGTAATTATGAAAATATTTACTTCCATATTAAAAGAGAAGATTCATAATAGAATTAATAAGATTAATGAATCATTAAAAATTATTAAGAATCAATTATGATGTAAATTGTAATCTCTTGATGGTAAATAATGAATAATTAATATTTAATGATGGAACAATAGAAAGAAAAATAAATAGGAAAGTGTGTAGAGTTAGATATTAAGAAATCATATGACACTGTTAGTCATAAATGGGAATAGAATCATTAAAATATCTTAATATAGAATGAATCAACATAGATAAAGTAGAAATTATGATGAACGTAATGAAGATATTCATAGGAAATAAATATAATGAATATATTTAATGTATTAAATTGGTGAATTCCACAGTGAGATTTTCTTTCTCCTTTGTTATTCATTATCTAACATAATGTCATATCAAAAACTATTTAGTTATTATTAAATTAACATAAATATACAAATGCAATTAATTAATAAGTCATGAAATGAGGATGTTTTGATAAATCCAAGGATATCATTTATAAAAAAACTAAGTTGCAATATAAGTTAAATCTAATTAATAATGAATTAACTATTCACATAAGAGAAATCATTTTCATATGAATATAAAATAATAAAGTGAATGAAAATCATAATTATAATAAATGAAAGAACAATAAACAGAGACAGTGATAAAATATCAGTAACGTTAATGAAAATAGTTATTTGATTCAATGATGAACTAAGTACTTGATATTGAATGAATAATAAATCAAACAGAATAAATATATCAAATAAAATGAACATTCAAATTCAATTGAAATTTTATTGAATTTTATTATTTTTTTTCAAAGTTTTGAGATTATCATTTGTAGTATTCTAATGAAGAAAGGAGTTATTATAGGAGTTTCATTATTTGTTTCAGTTATAGTATTTTGTTGTTTACTTGCCTTAGTCATTGGGTTGGCTGTTGGATTATCAAAGAATAGTGATAACGATGAAGACAACAACAATGAGATAACAATTAGTTTTTCAAAAACAGAGGGTTTTCTTGGGAATCCATTAAAAGGGTTTGGTATGTGGTATGGAAGTGGAAATACAGCAAAGTTACCTTTAAGTCTACAATATGTACGATTAGAATTAAATAAAGTATTAGTAGGAGAGAATATTGTTAATTTAGATTATCTTGAGTCGATTTTAGAAAGAATAAAAGAAATGAAAACACAAGCAATTATTCGTCTTGTTTTAGATTCACCAAGTGAAAGTAGTTTTATTCCAACATACATTCAAAATAAAATTGAGATGTATGACTATGACGGTGCTTCAGGAGCAGGTAAATCACCAAATTATAATAATGAATACTTATTAACACAATTAGAGTATTTATTCAAAGAATTAGGTAATAAATTTGATGGAGATCCTCGTATTGGATTTTGGCAACTTGGAACATATGGACATTGGGGAGAATGGCATACAACATACATTACTGATAAATCAAAAAAACCAACTGATGAAACATTAGATAGAATAATGGATATGGCATTAAATAATTTCAAAATTACAATGTGTGAAGTACGAGTTCCTGAAACAAGATCACAAACAAGAGGAATTGGATTTTATCACGACATGTTAGGAAACAGTGATCATGATGCTTATATGGATAAACTTATCAATACGTATAATGTTAGTGATCGTTGGAAAACTTATAGTTTTGGTGGAGAAGAAGACCCAACTCAACAATCAACTCGTTTTGAATCAGATACAAAAACACAAAAATTCCTTAATGATACTATTCATTATCATGCTTCATGGGCATTGTCTAATTGGTTCTTTGGAAGAACTCAAGACTGGATACAAACTCATTCTGAATGGGTTGAAAGAAGAAATAAAGCAGAAAGATTATTAGGATATAATTATTATGCCACAGAAGGTACAATTATTAAAAATAGTAATTCTATTGAAATTAAAATAACAATTGCTAATGATGGAGTTGCTCCATTTTATTATCATTGGAAAATTCATTACGGATTATTAGACCCAATAACTTTTGAAGTTCAACAAGAAGAAGAATCAACAAATGACATTTATGGAATTCTTCCTTTAACAAATAAATCATTTAGTTATACTCTAAATAAAATTGATGAATCTCAATCAAATCTTACTGTTGCTTTAAGAATACCATCTGGAGTAAATTCTTATCTTTTATTATCAAATACCCAACAAAGAGAAGATGGTTGGTTATTATTCAAATAAATTAAATAATAGATTTTTATAAAATAATTGGTTAATATTTAGCATTGTTTTCGTAAGGAAAAACACTATTATTTTTCTCCGCATTTCAATGCCTCCTTCTCTTGACCATCGTCCCATGACGAAATAAATAAACTTTCAAAATAAATTTTGAGAATTTATTTATTAGTAATTGTTGTGATCAATTCATTTTTACTTTTTCAACGTGCCTTTAGATAATTATTATTTCTATTATAATTATCCCTTTAATATTATCGTTGAATATAATTTTAAGTTTTTTTTTCAATTTTTTTTATTAAAAAAAAACAAAAACAAAAATAATTATTTTTGTTTTTTTAATTTAGAATTTGCTTGTGGATATTTCTCTGGGAATAAAGTACTTTTTATATTATTAAAGAACCCATTGTCATAGTAATTAATTAATGAATCTGGATTAACAACTTCTTCTAAAGGGTTATCTTTTTTCTGTTCTTCAGTCATATCATCAAGCTCATTAAGATATTGATGGTATTGGTCATACATTCTATCCCATTTAATTTTTTCATATGTTGTATAACCTTTATAAATAATATACAACTGATTTAAAAAGAAACATAAAACAGCAATTCCCATTACAAAACAAAGAACAACCATCATAATAGTATATCTCATATAATTAAATAGTATAATCAAAGTTAACGATAAGTCTAAAGGAATAGTAGTAGTTGGAGTAACAATGGCAGGATGTTTTCCAGTCATGTTATGGTCTTCCATAAAGTATTTAATAGCAACAACACAGTAATAAGTTACAATGAGTAATGAGATAGACATAGATAATAAGAAAAATAAAAAGTATTTACAATTTTTTTCTCCAACACATTGATTAATCCAAGGACAATGATGGTCAAAACGAGCAACACATTTACCACATATTTTACAATGTTTACTTCTAGGTATTTTTTCTAAATGACAATATTCACAATTTGATTCTTTTTTATATAAAATATTATCATATGGATATCTATTTTGATATACTTTTAATGTAGACTTTTTAATATATCCAGGAGGTGTTTTAATGGCTAAGTAATAAAATATTAATGTACCAAGAAATTGAAGATGAGGGAATATTAACCAATGACCATGTGAATTTAAAACTTTCATAGGTTCCATAGCTAATAAAACATAACCAACAGTAACAAGAACTCCCATAAATATAATAAGAAGAGGATTTGGTTTGTAAAAAAGGTATTCAATTATTCCATGAATAACTTTATTTTTAATATAAATCTTTTCATATATTTTTCCTAAAACTGAATCACTTTTTGCTCTTGATCCAATTAAATTAATAATAATAAGTATTCCAACTATCGTTATAATAAATAAATAAATACCAAGTAACATCTTTTATATTTATTATGTAATGAAAGAATTTATAGTTTTTCTCTTTTGTTATTTAAAAGAAATGTTAAATAAAATACTAAATTTGTTAGAAATTAAAAAGAATTTAATCATCAACAATAATTAATTTTTTTTTCTTAATCACTTTTTGGTGTATTTCTTTATTTCTTTCACAATTATCACATCCTGTACACTTCTCTTCATTAAAACTTTCATCAAAATACATTAACTGAATTTTTCTTCTACATTCATCAGTTTCACATAAACTAACCATTGCATTAATAGATTGTTCTTGAGATGGTGTTAATTCATTTTCACCCATATTTCTTTTTACCCATTTTACTCTAGCAATATCATTTGTATTAAAATAAATAATACAATCACTTGGTTTTCCATCTCTACCTGCTCTTCCTGCCTCTTGAAAATATTGTTCAATACTGGATGGCATAGTCTGATGAATAACAAATCGAACATCTGGCTTATCAATTCCCATTCCAAATGCAACAGTAGCACAAACTACTAAAAATATTCCATTCATCCAATCATTTTGAACTTGCTTTCTTCGTTTAGGATCTAGTCCAGCATGATAATAAGTAGCTCTTATTCCATAATTAACAAGAAATTTACTTAAATTTTCACAGTCTTTTTTAGAAAGACAAAACACAATTCCACATTGATTTGGATGTTGTTGAATATAACACGCAATATCAAATTCAACACTTGGTAATTTAAATCTCATTTCATATCTTAAATTTGGTCTATTAAATGTTTGATTAAATACAATAGCTTCTTCAAGTCCTAAAGATAATAAAATATCATTTTTAACTCTTTCTGTTGCTGTAGCAGTAAACATAATTGTTTGCACTGATGGAAATTTTTTTCTGAATTCTCTTAATTCAACGTATGATTGTCTAAAATCATGTCCCCACTGACTAATACAATGAGCTTCATCAATAACAAGATATGAAAATAATCCTTGGTCATATAGTTTTTTCATTACTTCATTCATCTTTAAACTACTAGAAAGAAATTCTGGTGCAACATAAACAATTTTAATTTTTGTTTTATGAGTTTCTATATCATTAATGAAAATATCTATATTTTCTGGACTATACTATACA